>NC_050480.2:109424113-109519113 GCF_012460135.2 Molothrus ater | reverse complement strand
GAGTGGCTCCGGGTTCGCCCTGGGGACCCGGATCTCCCCTCAGCTCTGCGGCGATTACGAACCTAAATAAATCCGATTTGGGAGCGGTGGGGAAGGGAAGGGGGGAAGGGGGAGGAAGAAGTTTTCGTTTGAATATTTCCTTTTGCTAATTGCTGGTGCTGCAAATGTGGACCCAAAGGTAGAAAATAAACCCACATTGTGAATACAAACATCACTCCCGATCTCTCAATAGATAAATATGCACCTATTTACAGACATCCAGGTACGCATAAGCGAAATGTACAGTTACAATGACATAGCGGTGGGAGGGAAAAAAAAGTTTGCTGAGCTGCAGGCTTACATAAAATTTTCCTTTAACGGCTTATACTTTAGAAAGAAAAAGATTTACTCCGAATTCAGCTGGTTAAAGCAAAATGAAACAAAAGCTCACGTTAACATGACATGAGGTTTATTATAGGTCGGCTTAGAATGAAGAGGTAAGAGTGGGGAAAAAATATGGACACTTTTGAGTCAGACAGAAATAAAATACCAACATTTCTGAGAAGCAATATTTATTGTCTTTTTTTTTCTTTTCTTTTTTTTTTTATGTAGAGACATGTCCTGAATTTCCCCAAAGCCTAGACTGGGAAAATAAAGACTTCTTGGCATTATAAGTAAATCCGTCTGCAGAATCAAAGCAGCACCAACATTCAAAAAAACTGAAGAGGAAAATACAACAAAACACAACAATCTCTTTTTTTTTTATTCTTATTCTTATTATTTATGTAAATCAGGTCATCACTGGACAAGAAACCAATTTCTACCCATTACCATAACAGCTTGTCTATAAAGAACAGAAAAGATTCAGATAGGATACTATCTAGTCAAGCGGGATTTTTTTTTTGTTGGTTTTATTTTTTCTTTCTTTTTTGTTTGTTTTTTTTTTTTTATACTTTTCATTTTTAAATTCCCCCACCCATTCACAGAGGTATAGAGTCACAGATAAATAACCCAAAAACTACTTGCTCGCCATATTTACACATTCCCGTTAAATTAAGCATAAATAAATATATACAAACTCAATACTGAATGCCTCTCCGCATTTCTTCTCAGGAAGAGTCGATAAACTGATATTTCTCACTGCATGGTCAGATTTTTCAAGAAGAGGAGGTGAAAGGGATCGTTTGGGGCATAAAAGGAGAATTTTTTTATTATTTTTATCTTTCATCTTTCCAGTTTCTCATCCGTTTTTTCATAGCTTTGCGTTTGTTTGGGTTTGTTTTTTTTTTTTTTGCCTTTATTTCTTGCTGGCACACAGTGTTTCGTCTCTCTCGAAATGTTCAGGCGTTTGCCAGTGTGTTTGGGGATGTTTTCTTTTACTTTTTTTTCCCTTTGTATAAGAAAATATACTATTTGTAAAAAGCCTACGGTCTCTCTCACACAGGGAAGCCGGGGGGAGGGGGAGGTTGTCTGGGTCGATCTGGTAAATGCTTACGGCAGCTGAAACAAGCACCAAATTCTCCGAGAAATGTATTAAAACAGAGCCGGACAGGTCTGTGTGATAAACCGGTCAGAAAGAGAGGAGCAGGAGAAGGGAATAAGCCCTTAGGGCACAGCTAAAGGTCTTAAAACCATCCTTCCCCCGCTCCCTCCCAGCCCCAAATGCAAATTTGGGGATTTGGGGAGAGATTGGTCTGGGGTGCAAAGGGACTTTAAACAGCTTCTCACAGAGAATGTCTATTAGGTGGGACAAGACACAACCCGGTTTTTAAAGAAACCATCGGGTTGTAAAAGGATTCCCATGAAACTGGCTTCTTGTTTCCATCACATCTTGTGTGAATAACAACCAGGAAAAAAAAAAAGTCAGGGAGTGTACGAAAGTAAAGATCTTTGCAAAGGCAAATAAAGAATTGGTATTAAAAAAAAAAAAAAAAAGAAGTGAGACTAAGAATGAAATAAAATTTACAGCAACCCACCTGTTTAGTTTGAAAACAAACTTTTCATGGTCTCTCCTCAAACTTTTCCCTTGAGTTACAAAGCAAAGCTGCCTTGTTAATCCTCCTGTTTATTGATTCATGATCCCGAGGAAACCAAATCTTTTAATAACTCAATTATCAGATAAACGTCTGAGGTGCCCCGCCAACAGAAGTAGTCAGGCTGGGAAAGTGGAGGGGAGCAGGAAAATACCTTCCAGAGGGAGGCTGAGTTTAATCTGGGGGGGACCTCTGTGCTCAGCACTGATAGGAGCCACCAAGCAATGCACAGTTCCCTCTGGGACCAGCACTAGGCTGGGGGGAAGGACAGAGGGATGTGCTCCTCTCCTGTTCCCTGCCTGATTGCATTAAATCATAAACCTCGAGAATTTTGTCTCCACACTTTGGGGAGCAAGTGAGGGGAGGGCATCCCACTGCAAACAGTGGGAATTTGGATTTATCTTGCCTGAGCACTGCAATTTGTCTCCTCCAGGTAGAAAGCACAAGGGACAGACTGAAATTCTTCCCTCAACCTGCTCAAGGTTTAGGTCATGGTCCAGGTGACCAAGCCTGTGTCTAGGGAAGATTTCTGCAGCAGCAGGATCAGGCCCTCACACATGCAAATCTTTCCCCAGGAAATTCCAAGAGTTCCCTCTCCCCATTAACCCACAGTGGTGGTGGGACACTGTCCTCTGCAGTTAAAAGGAGAATCCCCTACATTTCCCCAAGCACAAGGAAAGGCCATTCCCAACATGGCCCCAAAGACTTCAGCTGGAAGCTCTGGGGCAGCAGGGGGCAGGTTCCCATGGCCCTGCACATGCAGGGAAGACTGAGAGCTAATTTGGGGTCTCTGCAGACCCAAAAGCCCCACTGGGCTGGGTGATGCTGAAGGGCTGAACCCACAAATCCTGTTTGCAGGGGGAAGGCAAAGGAACATCCAACACTTAGTGCTCTGCTCCTACAAACAGGAGATTCCCATCAGGCAGAGAAAGGAGGTGTGCTACCAGGTGAGGCCATTTGTTCCTCCCCAAATTCCCTCTTTCCCTTTTCCTTGCATCATTGCTGGGCCATGCCCTACATTGGAGCCTGGATTGTCCTTCTCCGGAAGCCTGATGAACTTTGGGGTGGTTGGCAAGGGGTAAGATTTGGAGGACTGGGGATGTTGTTTTTCAGTCTGAGAGTCCCCAGCCTGCTGGTGGAGGACCCATGGTTTGACCACCACACCTCCTCTGGTGTCATCCACAGGGATGTGACAATCCCTGTCACAACCAAACCCACTGGCAGGGACGTGCCAGGGTCAAAGACTGCCTCCAACTCATCCCAACAATCCATGGAGAAGGCTGCCAGCCTCAGTTCCCCTATTTTCTCACAGGAGAACCCCCAGTGCCCCAGAAGAACTAAAGCTACATGAGCAGGTCAGGAGGGGCTGGATGATCCCTGGATTTCTATTGCCAAATCACAAGCAGAGAACAAGAGCTGAGACCTGGTTGCATGAAGATTTGAAAAGCAGAGCAAGCTGTAACCATGTCTCAGAGAGCCAAGGGCACTGAAGGGGACAAGAGGATCATTTGCTCTTTTGTTTTGAGAACGTTTCATCAAGGGATGCTGAGAGCATTGCAGAATTATTTCTCCCTCACTATCCACTTTGGAAGGTATCTCAAAATGAAAGGAAGGCTAAGGTTTCTCTCTCTCTCTCTCTCTCTTGTTTTGAGTTCAGGTGTGCCTGCATGGGATGGTGGGACTGCATCCTGCAGCTTTCACAGGGATCCTAGGGGAAGGCCTGACCCCACTGGAATTTTGCCAGAGACTCCAGGAGATTTACCCACACCCAGTTCTGACATAAGTAAAAAGATGTGTTAGTTCACGAGCCCTACCCCACTGAGAAACACATGCAATTACCCGACATGGCAGAATGCAAACAGAAATTCATATCCTTACACTTCAGCGTTATTTTTACCAGAGAAGACAGAGAAATGTATGTTGAAAAAAGAAAACAAAGAGAGAGGAAAGAAACAAAACTTCCCCTTCACCCCCACCACCCCAAATCATATGCATAAGACATCCTGTCAGACACCAAACCACCAAGAAAAACATTGGAGTTAAGAAGCTTTTGCCCCCCTCACCACACCGACTTGTTCCAAAGCAAGAGTCACAAGATTTTTTTTTTTTTTAAATAAAAAAAAGCTTTCTAAGAGAAACAGATTTCCTCAGACTGAGCTCAGAAATCAGGATATTCCCTGGCAAACCCTCCCCACTCCCATCACGAGGAGCCAGCTCACATGGCAACTCTTTCCTCCCTGGGTACAAAACCCTAGTGCCAAGCAAGTGCCGTAACATTCAACACAGCTCTTATTCTCTTTGCAACAGTACACCTCGATTTCAACTTATATTTTTATCTTGTTCAAATTATTCCCTTTGAGCTTCTTTAAAGAAGTGCACCTACAGAATTCAGTAACAACTGGCTTTGATTTGAAAAAAGCAAAAAAAGCAAAAAATAAAAAGTATCAGAATATCAGAATTGTGGATTTTTTTTCTCTGTACCTGATATATTGTGTAGGGATCTCTAGTCCTCTTTGAAGAAGCTCATAAGCCAAGCGGGCAAAGCTTTAGGAAACAGAAGAAAATAAAATAGTGCATACTCCTGAGAAAGAATTACATACTCATATCACTCATTTTTTGTTGTTGTTAACAGTTCTTTAAAAATGGGGGAAGAGCTCTCTCACACACACTAGTCAAGGAAATTAAGGACTGAAACATTGGCATAGTTTGGAATATAAAACTCCTTAGAGAAAAAGAGGAGATCTCAGAAAACTAAGAAATCAGATAGCGCTGACATTGTACTAGACCTTACTTCCAAAAATTTTGCAACCCATTATAGACAAGGCATTTTACCATCAAAGACAGAATTACTAAATTACAAAGGTATGTTTGCATGCATTAATATGCGTGGCTAACGCACCCATATTTTATATATATATATATATATATATGTATATATCCACATATATACATATATATCCACAAACATACACGGGATCCCCGCGCCCCTCTGGGGAGCCGGGTGTGCACATCCACAGATGCACACACAGAGGCACACACGCACCCACACACACCTGTAAACGCTGCCAATCTAAACAGAGAGTCTGTCTAGACCAGGAAAAAAACACACAAAACAGTTCTTAAAAAACAGAGCTGGCAGATTCAACCGAGCCACGGCGACCCCGAACGTCCCTTCTGGTGGCACCTAAAGTTAAGTTCACGCTGCTGTGAAGGCAGCTGGTGTTGATGGCTTGGTGAGGGGTCTGGGAGCTCCCCTCCTTTCCTAGTCTAGACAGAACCAGGGTGGTGAGATGAGGTGGGAAGAGCTGAGGGGGATGAGGCCATGGGGTTGCTCAGAAAGGAACACTCTGGAAGATTGTTTTAGTCTAGGTGGAGACAGGACGTTGTTCAAAACAAAAAAAGACTAAAATAAAAAAGAAAAATGATAGCAAGACAGACCATGCAGCTCAAGAAATCAAAGCACTGACACCAAAAATGTTTCTCCAATTTCTTCCAATAAGTTATTCATTTCTTTCTTTTATTATTATTATTAATTATTATTATATTCCCCTCCCCCCCAATCATTATTTAAAAAATGTGAAAGAACAGAAGTGGGGAAAAAAATCCTGGTGGTTGTCTTCACATGTTCCTGGCAAGAGACTCTGAACCACTGGTCTTGCGCCATTGTGCTCCTCTGATCTTAGATTATTGTCTTTCTTTTATTATTATTATTTTTATTTTATTATTATTATTATTTTGTCCTACCTAATAGAATTCTTCCAAAGCCCAATCCAGTATTTTTAAAGCTAAAATTAAGACGGTTTTGTTTTAAAAGATTATCCCTCTCTCTTCTCCTTTTATTTATTTAACTTTTTTTTTTCTCTTTTCCTTTCTTTCATTCTAATTTTTTTCCTCTCTCTCTCTCTCTCTCTTTCTCTCTCTCTCTCTCTCTCTCTCATTTTCTGTGTTTCTCTTCCTTGTCTCCAGTTTTACTACCTGGTCCTTCGCCAGATGTGTGCCTGTTAGCAGTGTTGTTGTTCAAGAACATCTTGTCCATGCCTTTGAGAGCTTCAGTCAGGTAGTTTTGGAGGGCCGTGAGGGCAGCGCAGATAGCGGGGGCCCCAAAGCCGTGGGTGATGAGGCTGAAGTGAGTCAAGCAGCTCTGAATGCCCGGTTCCAAAATGGGGGTGGGCCGGCTGTTCCCAATGGGCGTTCTGTCCTGGGCCAAGAGATCTGTAAATTCTTTACAAAGTTGCCTGCAGGGAAGAGAGAAAGGCAAAGAGAGAGAAGAGATGTTGTTAGGCTCATCCAGCAATTCTCTGTGACAACCAAAAGGGTAGGATGAGGCTAAAATTGATCCCAAGGCATGGGATGGGACCTTTTTGCCACCATCCTTTCCCCCAGAGGTTCTCAGGGACCAGCCAGGGTGAGCCAGCAGCTCCCTGCTCAGAATGATGCTCTCCAGGGGATAGCACCAGTTCTGGAGATTAAAATGATTGTTCTGATTAAAGTGATGGTTCTGAAGCGCTGTGAAAACCCAGCCCTGCCTGGTGCCTTCAGAAACAACCAGGATGAAAGGGAAATGTGCCCTGGATCTGCTGAGCACCCATCCTCCTGGAGGCCTGACCCTGGCTCAAGGCAGCTCCCAGGAATACTCTTCTGAAGGAAGCACAGCCATGCACTGAGAGCTACTGGGTGCCACAGGGACCTGGTGCAGGGAAGGGCTAAAACAACCTCTGAGACTGCTCAGGCACCTTACTGAGAAAAATCAGGATTTTGGGATTCCATGCTGGCTTATTCATGGCCTGAGAAGGCAAGCAAGCACTTCTCATTTTATTCTGGGGGCATGGCACCCCAATTACCACACCAGAGTTGACACCTGGCTCTTGTTTGTTTGTCTGCACCTTTGAAAAATCTGATTCGATTTTTCTGATGAATTTTCACATAAACATTTTATTTTGAATTACTCTGGTCCAAAAGACCTTCAAGTCAACAGATGCCTGGGCAATGCAGAAACCCTGGAGGCTGGTGGGGTTCCCACAGGAATAGTTTCTTTAAGGATACCCAAAGGAATCATTTTTTTTAAAGACAGGTGCCTACCCAGGGACTGGAGATAAAAAAGACCAGAATTAAAAGAAAAAAAAAAAAAAAAAAAAAGAGAAGAAACCCTTAAAAAAGACATTCAGCTCTCATCCTCTGAAATTCTCTGAAATTCCCAGTGGGTTAAAGGTTTCAGAGGGTGAGGAAAGATAAAGGTCTACTTCTATGTGTATTATCCATTAAGAAAGTGCAAGAGAGGAAACTTTGAATTTGGAGAACAAACAGTAATGAGTCCAACATTTTACATCTTCAAAGAGCAAAGCAGGGTCTGCGAGCAATTAAAGTTCTGGGACATTAATATCTTCTGACCCTGCGGAAAAGGGCAATCAAATTCCAATCACGTCTAAGAAACATCTGGACAAATTTGAGCAAATGATTTTTCAACCCTCCATATATTTCTTTAAATTACACTGTCATCGGAGGCAAGCCACGTCCCAGAGCATGAAATAAATGAGAGCTGTTTGGGCTGGGATTTTCCTTTATTTTCTTTTTTTTTTTTTTGCCCCCTTTTCATTCCTGACAGACAAAGATGTGTGAACACTCAGCACCCACTGCCGAGAACCCAAGCAAACCATGAAGCACCCAGTGAGCAGCCTGGGAGGCGCAGCCTGGTGTAAATCATCACATACAGCACACCCACCGAGGAAGTCCCAAGGGACAGAAATGGGTTGGGGGGGGCAAATCGAGAATAATTAACAGTGCATTTTGGTGGGCTTTTCTTTTTTCTTTTCTTTTTTTTTTTTTTTTTTTTTTTTAATTAAATCGTATGGGAAAGGCATTGCAATTTGGTAGCAGACAGGTAGACAGGTGTGTGTGAGCAGCAGCAGGGACAGACAAACACGCTGTGGAAGCAAAATACAACTTTTTGTTACATTTTACATAAAAATTCTTTAACTGGGGATGGCTTGGAAGTGATGTTCAACAGCTGGGGGACCAACCCCTATAATCTCTATAGCGGCAGGGTCTGTTGCCAGGATCCCCACTGCAAAGGGGTGCAGGGGTCCTTTGGGCGATTTGAGCATCCTTCCTCCCCGCGGGGCTCTTGGAATTTAGAGCCTGGAAATTCCGTCTGCTTTCCAAACGGGCTCAGAGGAAGAGTTTGAGGCCAGGGAGAAATTTCCCCGAGAAGGGCAGAAGGACAAGAGGAAACTTGGCACTCACTTTGTAGCAAGCAGCATGTTTTTCCTGGAGTGGAGGTCGCTGGGGTCCGTGTGCTGTCTGTTCAGGTACTCAGAAACAGCTTTGGCTGGGAACTCCGTTTCACAGATGTACCCAAAATCCCGAGCTAAATGAACGGCCTCACCTGGAAGGAACGAGATGGGAATTTACCCCTCCGGGCAGCGCCGGCCCCGGGCTGGGCGGGCTCCGACCCGCCGGGACACCAGCTCCTCTGAGCCGTGTTTGGAAACCTCTCATCCCCCCTTCCACCTCAGGGACAGGTTCCAGTGGTGTGTTTTCCCCCCACCAGCCCTATTTTGGGGGACAGAAGTCGCTGGGACAGATTTTGAGCTGATGGGGTTTGTCTTTGCACTCGTGTGGGTCTGTACCCATCAGCTGCTTGTGCAGAACGGAGGGAAGAGCTCACACACACACCCACCGCACGCACACACACACAAACTTTAACTGGACCAAGGAAAAATGCAAGAGGAAGCTGGTCAAATCCTGAAAAACTAAGGACCCAAACTTCTCTAAAGAGCAGAGAAACATTCCTGTTTCAATACCTCAGATCGTTGTCCAAAATTTTATAGATGTGGATGTATTATTAATTAGTTAATGTTAATTCTTTGTGGGACGTTATAGACACAATTTATTCACACACAGGGCACTTGCATCATTATCACAGTTATCACCACATCTGTAAAATTATGGAGATAACTGCATTTAGCCCGATGGCAATTTAAAAATCTGCATTTTTAACTGACCATCATGCAACAAGAACTCTTGTCTGCCGGCTGGAAAGATAACAGCTAATGGCAACTTTTTCTGTGAAGAAAATAATTATTATTCTAACTCTAATTCTAATTCACTTTCCCTGCCTGCCTGGTTTCAGGTTTCTTGCCTACAGAGGTTTGTGTCATCCAACTCCTACTGATGTACTTCATGCCACAAGAAGAAGACAGTAGCTGCAGAATGGAGGAAAAGAGGAGGGGGGAAAAAACCCCTCAGACTCTAGAGGGATTCCACCAGATTATAGCTCAGCCCCTCTAGAATAAAGCGTTAAACCCTTTAAAGCATCGCCCGAGGGACGAGGGGGAAGATTTCCAGCAAGCAGGTATGTCTAATAACTCCAGGACCGCGTTATTTTTAACCATCCGGAGCTGCTTTCCAACGTCATCTCCTGCTCTCCAATGGCTCTCGCTAATCATCAAACCGGTTAATGAAGGCGAGGGCACCCGGCAGAGCCTGGAGGGGGGGTTCCCGAGCCGGGCACGGTCCTCCCGGGCAGCCTCCGGGCACCGCGGGCCGGGAGCGACCGGAGCGTTCCTGTTCCTGGCCATGCAGGAGCAGCTCTGCTAAGCCTGGCTGCTGGCAGGAAGGAGGTGAAAAAATAAAGAGGAAAAAAAAAAAAAAAGGAAAAAGGAGATAAAACTCCATAATGTGCAGCTTCTTCCAAAAGGAGGGAACTCTCTGGAGGCAAACTGTTGATTTGTAAGGGAATCAGGGGAGAGGAGGGGAATGTACACCTTGCTGCACGCTTGACACAGATTTTAGCATCACTGCACAAAACCCCGCCGGCTTTTGAACCTCACACCAGCTTCGGGGAGGGGCTGGTGCTGCTGCGAGCAGAGGGCACGGTGTTCCACACACGCCGTGGGGGTCAAGCTGCGCTAACAGGGCGCTCAGGGGCACCCGAAATGCTTCACACCTTCCATAGCTACACCCCGTAACCCACCCTGAACCTTGCACTCTCGGGGGAGGAGGAACTCCCACCCCTCTTTTTGCGAGCCTTCCTCCAGCTCTGCAAGCGGCAAGGTCGTGTCGCTCACATAACTCAATCAAAAGAGTGGAAAAGTTAATATATAGCGCAAATATTTGTGCTCGCTTTATACGCAGAAGAGATAAGTGGATTATTTATACACCTCTCGGTGTGTGTGTGTGTGTAATGCAGATACATATAATTCATAATTGCATCCATACTATTCCTGTTAGGTTTCTTTTGGAGGAAGTCCAACTTCTCTTAGCATAAACTCGCGCATAACCCTTATTAGTGGCTCCAAGTTTTCCTTGTCGATACAGTAACAACAAATCAAAGAAACACGCTGGCCACCAAAATTACATTAGTCGAGTTGAAACTTCATTCTGGCCTTCCCTCTCTCCTTCCTGAGGAGTAGCTGGTCTCTTTGTTCAGCTCCAGCCACCTTAAGGGAAATCGAGCTCTGCTACTCTTAAATTCTCTGCTTTCTTACCAAAAAAGGGGGATAAAAGTAACTTTGCATTATTTTTCCTCACTGAGCATCTTGTGGTGGCCATAAATCAGCTCAGGAAGAGCGAATTATCAGGAGGATGGAGATCTGGAGTCGGAGATCACAGAATGGAAATTAATAGGACGAGGAGTGGGACTGCCCTGCGGAGTTACACATGCACACAAATGTACACGCACATATCCACACGTGCACACACGGACACGCTCCCTCACTCTTGCCACCAAGAGGAATCACTGATCCTCCAGCCAGTGACTTCATTTTTGGGAATGGGATCCTTAACCGCGACGGTGTTCCTCCTAACCCACCCTGATTTTCACCTCTGCAAGGTTTTTCCCACCTGATCTCAAAAGTTGGTGGTTTTATTGATTTTTTTTTTGTTTGTTTGTTTGCTTGTTTGTTTTGGTTTTATGGTTTGTTTGGTTTTGGGGTTTGTTTTGTGGGGTTTTTTTGTGAATGTCAGACAGGAGCTCAGAGCAGGGGTGTGAAGGGACTTGCGACCCTCGGCTTACCTTCCACCAGGGAGGTGAGTAAAGTGACATTTGCGGCCTTACGCCTGCCGGCTGGTAAATTCAAACCGATTTTTTCTAGCCTTTCTCGCAAAGATCTCCCCCCGTTTTTCGATTTGGCTCTAGAATTGCAAAGAAATTAACATCGTGATTAACCCCGCAGTGTTCCTGGAAGAAACGTTTAGTCTGTGCAGACAGCGAAGCCTGGGAGGGTTTTCACTCGACGTGAAAGACTCTGGGGGTGTTGATTTCTGCTCGGGTTTGCTGGGATTTTCTTAATTTCACCCAAGGGGTAGAAGTGGGGATGAACACACTTTTCTCCCGATTTTATCCAGGGAAATCAAAGAACGCCAAACAGCAATAATTAATGGAAAGGTCCTGATCTAGAGAGCAAGTGGGTATGATGCCTTGTATTAAGATGTAGTAGAGGGATGGGCAGGAAGGTAGAGGAGGATTAAACCCTCTGTTATTCCAGGAAAGAGCCAGAATAAGACGAGGGGATGAAAGAAAAAATCTGAAAAGTTCGAAGGGAGTGTGTGTGCGCCTGTGGATAAATTGAAGAGGAGGGAAATATTTATGAAACTGTTTCCCTCCTGTGAGCGTGTCCTTGTGCGAGGAGGCGATGCTGAGAGGAAGAGCTCACCTGAGGCAGGGTGCGTTATAAAGAGGGAATGGATTGCCTGGGGGAAGATTGGAATATCTGTCGGAGGTTACTGATAAGGGCAATAAAAGGGCGAGTGAGAAATTCAGAGCTATTGTTCGAACGCCCATACATATGTAAACCCCCAGGGATGAAATCTTGCCACCTGCGAAGTTAGGGAGAGTTTGGCACCTAAGACAAAGTCTATCCCAACTCTCTCCTAATTCTTACTTAAAATTTGCTTTAAGAATTAGAAGTCGCACTTAGAGAAAGGAAATCAGGAACTACAGAGAAGCCAGACTGGCTTCCCACTATTTTATATCGAAGTAAATAGGGCTGGATGGCAGAATTGCAAGAGAGCAGCTTTCTACGTCTCATCTGCTCTGAACCAAAACCTTGTTTAAAATTTAGATTCAAGATAGGAACTGAAGTCAGCAGCAGCCAATAATTATGGCTTGGGCCACGTCCAGAAATCTGCTGAAGTCCAATAATAATGCTTCTTTACCTTGGTAATTCTATTTTCTACAGAGCATCTCTCAGATGTTCTCCCTGCTCCATTTGTAGCTGTACAGAAGGAGCAGGCAGGTTTGCATCTGTAAGTAAAAATCTCTGCTGCTCTCCCTGGCAGCTGAACAATGATTACAGACATTCACATGGAACAGCAGCTATTTTAGGAGACCCCAATTCTCACGTGGGTATTTGGGTCTGACCAGATGTAGCAGAACTTTCTCCCTCATCTCCAGACACGGATCCAGAGCCTTTGACGTCATCACAGAATTTCTTGCGGGGGCAAGGGGGGAACCCCAAACATCGACTTTATTTTAAAGCACCTTAGAGCCAACGTATGGCAGTTGCTGCTATAGGAGTTTTCAAGATATTTCCTCCTCTAAGATCAGCAACTTTTAAACATGATCTGAAGTTTATTCCCTGTCAATTTGCATGCATCTGTCTCTGTTTAACAGTTAGGATTTTTATTCCAGTCTGGTGTCTACCTCACACACAGATAATGAAATCTTGTACTCCCTCATCCTGAGTGTGTGAACTGGTTTCCTCATATCGTAACCTCGTGGCTTCTCCCCTGTTGTGACTGGAGACAGAGCCTGAGCTCACCTTTCTTACAGACAAGCCGAGCTGACAATTCACAGTCCCTCAGGCACTGCCAAGAAGAAAAAGCCCTTTCTCCCTGCTAGCCTTTCCAGCTAATGGCCTCAGAGCTTAAATTCTTGCTGCTTCTACATAAAAGCCCAGTCTCCCACTCTTTATGAGGGAGTGGCAACCAAACCTCAAGGTTATTCCTTGCTCCTCACTTTCTTCAGTACCAGCATTGCCAACTATTTTGAGGTCTTCATCAAAATCCACCAGGACATTAGTGGGTGATTTGCACAAATATTAAGCAGCAAAGGCCTCTAGACCAGGTGTGAGCTGCAGCAACTTTCTCTGTATGAAGCACAAAGTTTCTGACTTTCAGGGCTTCCTGTTGGTGGCTTTTCTTTAGTCAGGTTCTTGCCTACCTTACAGTTTGCCTATCAGGTCCCAGCCAATTTCTTGTGTGACACCACGCATCATAATTGACATAATTGCCTGATCGTTACTGCCATACAGAGCAAACCTCGTGGGTTTATCTAGGAAATCCCTAGAAATACATCAGCTCCTGAAATACTTGCAGTTCAGCCTGAAACAAGCCCATCAGGGCATTTTATTTTGTCCACTTTCTAAGAGAGAAGTGTGAGGAGGAGAAAAGATAGAAGGTCTGTGCAAGGACAAGGAGAAAGTCTTTCTGTCTTAGTTCCTTCATTTGTGGCTAAACAAGGCCAAATCTTTCTCTACTCTCCATATATTCATCCCAATGTTTAAACACAGCATATTTTTGCCTTATCACCAGCATTACACGCACAGGCTCTGACAGTAGGATCAATGCACATCTGAAATCATCTGTACTGTTGACCAAGGGTTTCTGGTGCATGCATGGAGGCCCAGACACATGCACACGTTTGCCCCAGCCTCTTACCTTCTAAGTACTCCTCCTAGGAGGGACGCGTTCAGACACTCTGGAGGGGAAAGGCGTCTCTGAACTTCTCCCACAGTTACTTTATACTTTGAAGTTGAGCTAAGCAAAGACAAGCGGCCAGGTACAGAGCAAAACACCTCTCCGGTATTGACTGAGATTCCACCCAGGAAGCCATCTTTATTCATCATCAAAGAAGTAACAGATTTTGGAGGAACCGGAACTGGAGAAAGAAAAGGGGAGGGAGGGGAGAGAGAAACCATCAGGCCGCGAAGGAGCACAGGGTAACCACAGTCTCTCTGACATGCACAGAACAGCAAAATGAAAGGGAGTTTTGAATCTCTGGCTACCTCCAGCAACCTAAAGGGTGCTGCTCCCCCAACCTCTAGGAAAGTGCTCCATGGATGATGGATGGAGAGAAGGGTGGTACAGTACAGCCTCTATGCAGGGTTTGATCATTGGGAAATAAAATACATATTGGCAAGCACCTGGCAACTTTCGGGTTTGAGCCTGTGTCTCACCCAGAGCCCCCCGATGCCTTTTGTACAACGGACAGCGCCTTTCTGGAGGGGAAAAAAAGAGGAAAATTTACTTTTTTTTGGCTAATGTTTCCATTACTGCTAAGCTGAGCCAGGAATAAATTCACTACACAAAGGGAGTTGCTGTCTTAAATAAGTATCAAGGCTGGAGGATACAGCAATGAGAAGACAGCTCTGTTATTGCTTTGTGTTTTATTAAGTCTAGTTCATGAAATAAAATGAGTCTTTTCCTCAGAAAAATGAACACCAGGAAAAAAATATCTGGTCTAACCGTGGTGCTCTCCACTCTGATCATATTGTGCTGTCCGTGAATTAGAAGGAACTCTCCTGCCCCTGAATAAAACTGATTTAGTTACTGCAACACGTATTTAAAGGTAGTTATAGGGAAAAGTAAAAGGAGAATGACAAAGTGAAACTAAACAAAATAAAACCATGTTGTTCCCTCCAAGATAAAAATAAGTTTTTCTTTTCTCTGAGAAACCAGTGAGGTTATTTTAAGAGTAACCAAGGGATTATAACGAACAAATTCCTATAATAGCAACCAGACACACTCAGAAATAAACAAAAAAATTGGTTGAACTAAAACTGAGAGCAATTCCCCCGTGACATGAATTTTGTTTACAAATGAACTTAAATAACTCCCTCATAATTGTGTGTAACTGTTATGATTTACAGCAGGTGCTCTAATCAATCACCCAATCACTTTAATTTATAGGGAGCCTCGCTGCATTTTCCCAGTTGTTTCATTTCTGCAAGTAATTGATAACAAACCATACTTAAGGTATGTTTTATGCAGGAGTTAATAAGAGCTGACAGCTGCTACTGCAGCTTCCTCTCGGATCTGCGGCAACACGAGTTTCCTTATAGAAAATATAGGCTGAAATTGGGGCTTTCGCTGGTGGGAGAGCCCTGGCAGTCCAGCGGGCATGTTTCAGAGGAGAAGACTAATTGATTACACACCCTCTTCAAGCAGATACTGCTCCACAATCTCCCCTTTCCACTCAATCAATTGCAAAACCAATTCGGCAAATAATAAGGTTCTATTATGCACATATGCCAGCTATTTAGGTAGTTATAATACATGTCAGTTAAGTCATAAAAGCCCTGTTTATTTGCAACATATCTGGAGAATCAAACCATTAGGGTTGAGCGGATATTTAAGTCGTCTGGAGCTGCTAAACAATAAGATCGGGTATCCTAATATATTACCAAGTGCTAACTACTGGGCAATTGCCAATTTTATAACCTCAGTGCATGGAATAGACACAACCGTGTTTCACTGTTTTTATTGCAGATCATTTCCTACTGCCAGACCAGACCCCCACAATAAAAGCTCTATAACAGCTAAAAACCAAAAGGCATGTCGATTTTAGATATACATATTGCTTCGAATGCCTTGTATATACTCTCCAGTATAAACAAATTATTTTGAGTGGCTTGACTTCAGGGAATCGGAAAGTGAAATGGATTCCTATTTCTCTATTATTTTTAGTTAGGCACTTTATGCAGCTCATAAAGGTGGTTTCAAATAGTTTGAGAATGGCTCAGAAATAGTTATAAAAGAGTTAGAGGCCCGCTCCTGCTTTCGTTGATATTATTAGGATTTTTTTTGCCATTGATTCTATAGGAAAAGACTGGTTTGTATATCAGAGTCAGTACCAGCAGACCAAGAAATTGTATTTGTATTTTCCCCCTCGATATACATAAATATACCTCTTGTTTCATGCACAATGATCTGTCTGAGTGAAGCGTCAGGTAGAAAAAATAGAAATTAAAAAAAAAAAAAGTTGGATAAAAGCAGTGCCACCAGACAGATTTTCATGACTGGCATTTTTTTTTTCTTGGGACAAGCACACGGGCTCTGTGGTTCGAGTACACCTTTACCGTGGCTATATTTAGTGACCAGTTTATCAGGTCACTGTCCAGTGAACTGAGAAATTAAACAAGAGGCAGCAATTCCACGAACATCTGATCTTAGTCCAAACTCACTAAAGAGAGAAGGACCCGTGCAATGCTTAAATGTACCTCACCCCGCTCGCTTTGGCCTTTTGGAGCACTCATTACATTAGTTAACCTTTGAATTATGGATTTTCACGTGCTCGGTGGTTTTTCCCCCCCCTTTGCAAATTGCTTTTGGGAAGCAGGCTGGCTCCCCTCCCTGCTATGCTGAGAGCTCCTCAGCTTCTTTTCCTAGCAGTGTTTCCCTGAAAAGGACGGGATGAACAAACCCATCAGCTGGAGCCTGATAGCTCTGAACCCATCTGAGAGGCTTGCCAGGCGGTGTAAGCATATCTATTGCAATTTCATAGCTTCAGAGAGATCTATTCTATCTGGGCTCTATATCTTCTGTAAATTACCTAATGCTGCCTCAAAAAAACGTGTTTGCCATGGAATGAATTATCTCTATCTATATCGTATCTATATGTTTATCATGGCTGGAGCTTTTCAGGCACAGCCCAGACATCAGCAGAGATAACAGAACGTGGAGCTTTCGTGGGTGAGGAGATCTCCACGTCCGTGCGTGCGGCTGCATGTGTCAAATCCCTGCGCCTATGTAAATAAACCCGAATGCACAGTGTATTTTTAGCCAATGTCAACTTCCCCAGTTGGTCAGGGACTGCCACAACTGCTGAAATGACACAGAAAATAACACACACGTATCCACGCAGCGTCCCCACCGCTCCTGCTTTCACTTTATCCCATTTAGTTCTCGTCATCCCCAGCAGAAACTGTTCGATTTTCTTTCACTCCCAAACTCTACTTGCTGCGTGTGTGTGAGCACTCACAAATACATAATTCCCCTTTTCAAAATCTCTGCTTTCTCCCTTCTTTTATCTTTCCTTATTTACCTCCTTTGTCTCTTTCCCCCTCTCCTTTTCTATCCCTTTATCTCTTTTTCTTCCCTCTTTTTTTTTTTTTTTTTATTTCTCTCCTCCTGTGGTTACTTCCAGCCTCTTTGTCATTTCTCCCCCTTCCATTTCTCTTCAGCTTATCAATAAACCGGGAGAGCAACAGTAGCCGCTTGATTTGTTAGTAATTATAAGCATACTGTTCCTGCAAACGGGATCTCTAGATGAGTGAGATCGCTTTAGAACGACAGCAGGAAATGGTGGGGAAATGGAGCATGGCGAAACTCAGCGTGAAGCTTTCAGTTCTTTACATGTTTACAATTTTCTGTGCATACATTAAGTTTTAGGCTTTTTCTTTCCTTTTTTTTTCTTTTTTTTTTTTTTTTCTGGTGGTGGTTTTCTGTTGGGCTGCTCGCCACAAACGTGTGAAAATGCTCTCAAAGTGGAGATGGGGTGAAAAAAAGCTGTTTTGACGACAGTAAAACTAAAGAAATAATAGACTTATGTTTGCAAACAGCTGTTCAATAAGGGTTTAAACTATGGCTACCATTGCAATAACCCAGCTGAATAATATCGTAGTCGAAGAGTCAGTTAAATTATCAATCAGAAGAAATATTTCTCGTGTTTCTTACTAAAAAACGTTGTGAGTAACCTAATTACTAATAAACTATCAAACTACTTTCAAAATTTTTCGTCTGCCTGGGCTTTAAATGAGTAAGAAGTTCTTTATCCATGTTAACAACAGGACTTTGCTGTAAGTGGTGATTCGGTCTGACTCAGGAGCCAAGCCTAAAACGTCCGGGAGCAGCGCCTGAGATGCTGACAACTGAAGAGACCCGGATCTTATCTTAATTTTTAAGGAACAAACACAAAAAGTGCGCGTTCATCTCGCATTTCCTTCTGTCGCACTCGTCCCCTGCTCTCCTCCAGCCCCTCTCCCCCACCGAAAGCTGGGGCTGAA
This sequence comes from Molothrus ater, assembly GCF_012460135.2. Taxonomy (NCBI): domain Eukaryota; kingdom Metazoa; phylum Chordata; class Aves; order Passeriformes; family Icteridae; genus Molothrus; species Molothrus ater. The sequence continues at coordinate 109,501,097 of NC_050480.2, read as the reverse complement.
TTTCAAGGTGGAATGTATTCCCTCGAAACTGTTTTGCATTTAATTAAAAGGGGATCCTCAGGTTCAGTGGGTAACCCGGGAATAAGCACGAAACCGAGCGGCATTGAAGCAGCATCTCTTGGGCCCCACATCTATCACCTGAAAACTGAGGCCAGAGTGGTTCTCAGTTAATCATTGATCAGCTGGTCCGAGGGGTGGGCAGGAAACTCGTGCTGGATTATTAACAGCTAAAAACAAAAGGTTAAGACACCTTCTTTCTTGTGTTTCCTTAAAATGGGAGGAACAACGGAGCGTGATTGCAAGACCATGAACTAAGGTCTTCAAGTTAAAATGGCCTTTCATGCTAAATCAGATGTGAGTGTGCAGACGATCGTCAGAAACAGCTGAAAGTAAATAAATACATCAGAATAATTTTAAGGTCACTGACTGTGCCCCAGAGTCACAAAAAATTAACTTGGGACTCAGGCCATGTAAGGTTTTGCAGGAAGACAACTTCTTTCACCATAGAGAGTGCCAAGGAAATTTCAGATGAGCATTTGACAAGGGGACCCGATCTTTTATTCCTGACACATGGCAATACTTCATTTCAGCAAAAATAGAGAAAAAGGCCTCAAAACGTGCAGCCGGTAAGCTCTGAAAGCTGATTTGAATCTGATATTAATGTTCTTGGTGATTATTATCATCTTGATGATTTATCTGGTTCCCTCCCTCCCACTTCCACCACCCAAATCTTAATGGAAGTGGGAGTTAAAGATGATTTTTTAATGTCTCGTTGGATTTTTAGGCTGTTAATGTACCGCATCCTTCTCATTATTAGTTTATTGATTGTTCATTGACCAGCCCCCTTCAAATCGTATTAACCACCCTCTGCCAGTTTAGATTAGGGGAGTTTAAAAAGCACCTTTCATTATTTCAGCGCCACCACCACCACGGCGGAGTTCAGGCTTGGTAGCTTAATGCTCGCTCTAATGGGGCAGCTAAGAGACAAGGGGCCACGGTCCCTGCCTATTGCATTAATAGCTCAAAGGGGGCTAATACAGAAAATTAGCCTTAAACGAGCTCTGGAGATCTCCAAATGAAAGAGCCATTTATCACGCTGGCTACCTTCACTCCACTCGTTTGCTCTCTCTACTGGGAACAACTCATTTCCTCTTAACTAAATTACTTCAGAAATGTCAAGTAAGCTCGGCTAGCAAACATAACAAGAGCCTGGGTATATGTAAGCTGTTGTGTGGGATCGATACGTGAGATAAATCAATAGCCGGGTATGAATCCCGATATAATTTCCTTAATATTTTGGCAAACCTTTTGCATAGAGACATAATTCCCTCTGCAGGCCTCAGAGGCCATAAAGGAACAGACACAGCCTGGGTGATATAATTAAGTTAGGGCTTCAAATCCCCATCATACTTTTCCCAGTACTTTGCAATGAAAGAATTTTAGGCACTGGGCTAGGATTGGTTGGAGCAGACCCCCTGCAATCCTCTTCTACAGAATATGAGCCACAGGAGTGCTCCACTGCACAAAAATCTGTCAATACCTGTGTGTCTGTCCATCTATCCGTGCCATCTGCCTGCAAGAACGACTCACAGAGTTTAAATAACTTGCTCTTGTTTCAAAGCACACCCTCACAGCTACAAACTGCAGGGAACAAAGCAAAATTTATACTGAATGCTGTGCTGCTCCTTCCCCCGTCCTGATTAAATATTGACTGCCACAAATGTGACCTGCTATTTATTACCCATTTCTCTTCCTCTGCACCCAGGAAACTCGCTGTGCAAAAAGCCAAAAATTAAAAAAAAAAAAAAAAGAAGAAAGAATAATACAATATTCCTTTATGCTGGAAAGTTTCTTGGATCTCAGCCTTACTTCTAAGGAAGAAAATGCTGCTGCTGCAGTGACTTTTAAAGAGTTGCAAATGCATCTCGGGCTCTTTCTTAGTAACCTTATTTCCAAAGAGCATGTGTCTCCTGTTCATCATGTGTTAACTCAGAGTATCTCTTCTGGCTGCAAATAGGCACAAGTAATCCCACCTAGATGGGACTGGGTCTCTTCGGGCAGCAGCTGCTCCATCTGGGGCCGTTGCAATGCCCACACACACGAAGCACACCTAAATATATGCCTAATGCATATAAAAACCTCTACCTAATACGTAATAATTGCAGGCATTGACATTCTAGTGCTACTCGCTGTCTAATTGCACCACCCAGCACGCACATGGAATGTCTGCGCTGTCCTCGTCAGCTGAAGGAGGGAGAGACACAGGCGGGCTGTGGGTTAAAGGAAAAAAAAAAAAAAAAGAAAAAAAAAAAAGAAAAAAAGAAAGTATTTTGGATTGTGTATTCTGCAAAAGACCATCATGGAACAACCTTAGCAAGGAGTCTCTCGACCACAAATCAAGTGCCAATTAATCAAAGGCACCCAAGAGGGAGTGTATGAGGTGTCAAGTGGGGGTGGGGAAGAGGGAGGAGAATGAGAAAAAAAAAAAAAAGTTAAAAATACAACCAGAAACCGTCAGGTTACAGACCTTGAGTATAAACACCACGAAACATTCAAACTGAACCAAAAAAGCAGAAACATGCAACCCTTTTTTTTTTTTCCTTTTAAAGTTAAGTAACTTTCTATTTCTTAATAAAAAACCACCAAACCCTTCGACCTTTCGACCAATAGTCATAAATGGTGCTGTCAAATGGTTTTCAAGTTTTCATTAGTCCTTACTCAAATAACCAGACCTTGAACTTGTGTGTGAGAGACCGTACATGGGTATTTAAATTAAAAAAAAATACAACAACAAAAAAACCCCAAACAACCAACAACAAAACAAACAATAAATACACGGAAAGACCTCATGCTGCCTTCAACACATTTTACATAAACACCCTCCCTGTTATTTTGCTTTACATCCTAGAAAATCGTCGCTGTTAAACTATTTGTGCACATTTGACAAATAACAAGGTCCTGGAGATAAGTGCCGTTGAGAGTAAGCATAAGGGACAGCGTTTTTAAACCTCATCTCTGCTACTTAAAATTGAATCTAGAAATAGAAACTCCTTAGATAATTAAAGATAGCTTTCCCTCCATTTGCAGCGTGTGATCTGTTTAATGTCTATCAGCATAACACAACACTAATCGCCAAGCATCTTCGAGTGACTGTCAGAGAAATGTAAAAAAATTAAGCAGCTGCAATACGCCCAAAATGAGTTATTGTAATTACATTTAATTAGTTTAATTAGTTAATTATTTTGCTTACAGCTGTACAAGAGACTGCAAACATTTGTTAATATCACATTCGCTTTAACAGTATGGGGTGATTCTGCAGTTGCACTAAATCATGGGCGCATATGTAGAAAGATGTAAAAAATGGGCACGGGGAAGGGGGGAATCTTGGGGGAAGGGGGGAATCTTGTAGGGCTGAGTCTGCCTTTCCATGGGCATCTCTCTCTCTCCTCTCCGCGTTTGATTCGCCTGGGAAATGCATTTAAGCCCCAAAGGGAATCAACCCCTTCCCCCATTAAAAGCCAAGGGGTCCCCACCGAAGAGAATCGGGGAGAGAAGGGGAGGGAATTGGGGCGGTGGAAAATGCGTTGGAGCACGGGGTGCCCCATTAGAGAGGATTCGTGTAATTAAACCCTTTGAAGGGCTGGGGAGGCGGGGATATAAACTTTTCCTTTCTCATGTCTTATCCCTTCACTCTATCTGCTGATCCAATCAACTATTCATCTTGCTGCCATGGGTGCCTGCTTCCCGGAGAAATTCATTGCCCCAAAGTCAAAATATATCATGAAGATATCGCTACACAGTAAAAGTTTGTCTAGCTTGTTGGAATAATCCATACCTTTTTTAATGACAGACTGGTCCAATAAGTTCATACCGCTGTTATTGGCATCTTCAACTGACTGTGGATATAAAAACATCACTATTCAAATTGACTGGATATTAAAGAATCACGTACATAAATCATGTCATTCCAAACTGGAGTCCCTGTTATTTCCATTTATATTAATTCACTAGGGGAGGAGGGATTTTTTTATTGTTATTATTATTATTATTATTATTGTTGTTATTATTATTATTTCCCCCAATCGACAAGGAAATTAAATTCTTACAAATTATATAGTCTTCTAATAAAACAAAAGGAGGTGTGAAGCATATGGGGTGCAATACTGGTTTTGTTATCTTATAAAACATAGATATCACATAGACTTCTTTGCATTCCATAAAGCTTTACATTTCTTCCTTTGAAAATGTGGCAATTTGGCAACATCTGCAAGATCTATTGCATGACATAAATGAATACGATTAAGGACAACTTAAATGTTCCCTCCCCTTTCCTCCCCCTTCTCCTTTTTCTTTTTTGTTGTTGGTTTTTTTTTTTTTTGTCGTTTTTTGTTTGTTTGTTTGTTTAACCCTACTACATCTTACTAATTCAAGGGCCATTTACTTTTTATATATCATAGTTTACATTATGGACTTTTAATTAAAGCCTGAGCCTTTCAGAGCGCTGTGCAACGCCCACATCGTACAGGGGACGAGCAGAAAGAGATTTACAGCTCCCGAGGTTGCTTCCATGTCCTGAATTAGTGGGGACGGGGAGGGAGGAGCAGGAATACACGTTATCAAAAGTATGAACCATCAAATTGATTGCCTAGGAAAAAAAAAGTCTCCGAATTTCAAAGCCTTGTTTCCCCATTTTTCCCCCCTTTCTTTCCAGCCTGCCGAGGAGCACACCTGTTATTATGGCATTAACTTCTTTAGCAGGGAAGAGAACAAAGACGGGCACAGAGGACACAGCAAATGTGGGGTTTCATTTCTCAACACGAAAGTGGGATAGACAAAACCTCCCCAAACAAACCAAAAATACTGCTGAGTCTGTGTTCAGCACAGTAAAACCATGTCCGAAAAAGAAGTGGTGTCATGAGAACAATTTATAGCAGAATTCTGACAGGTTCCGTTTTAGGGTAAATTCTGAGGTAAAGGGGGACCTTTGGGTTTATTTGCTTTATTATTTTATTTTTCCCATTGCTATTACTAAAGAGTTTGGGTTTTTCAGTGTTATTGCATATTTGGGGAGTTGTCACGTTTTTCCTTGATAAGAAAAGCACCTTTCCAGCAAAGCAATGAATCACTTCACCATGACTTTAACTTTATCTTTGCTATGCCGAGAAGCTGAGCTTATTCGGATCCGGCCCTTATCTCCGTCTCTGTGCTCTGCGGAGACATTCCAGATGGAATGTGGTTTAGGAGAAAATTACATCTCCCCAAAATACGATGGAACAATATTTTCTATGAGAGCTTTCCCTTCATTTACCTTGAATCCACCCTCAAACGAGTGCACAAACAGAGCGGTGCCTTATGTGCTGTGTTTGGGCATGGCTGTGTCTCTTTCTCTCATAATCAATAGGCTACATACCTAAAGGGCACAAAATAAAATTACAAAGTCTTCCCTCCTTTCCCTGAGCAGCTCCCAACGAGGGATGATGAGCAAATCCTGCAGCCTGCTGGAGCGCAGCTTGGCGCACCTCGATGGCACAGAAACCGAGGTAAACGTGAAACATCACCTTCCCTTTTTCTTTTTTCTTTTTTCTTCTTTTTTTTTTTTTTTTCCCTATCTTTCCTCCTAATCTCACCTTATCTCTAGAGTCGATGGTGGCGCGCACCCTTTATGCGTGTGCGTGCACTCAGCTCGCTCCATCAGCAACGTGGGTTAGTTGTTGTAGTTAATGAGAAGACTCCTGTCTGATTTTCTATCTAATTACGCCCTCCTGCTGGGTTTTTGTACAGGATATTCGCTCAGCATGCTGGCAGTTAATAGTCACAGAGAGGATCGTAAAGATTTAATTAGGACTGCATGCGGAAACGTGGAAAAACAACTCAGACTTTTAATTACTAGACTTCTTTAGTTAAAAGTGATACCAGGGGTTACTTTATAAGAGACTTGGGTGTTTTGGTGCAACTTAACTTTCCGTGTCTCTAGCTAGTACGTAGTAGCAGCGTGAGTGAGGAGGAGGAGGAGGAGGAGCGGAGGTGTGTGTGCAGGGAGGGGAAAGGTGATGAGTTTCCAGATATACTTGGAAAATCTGGAGAGGAAGATTCCCCTCCCTTCCCTCCTCCAATAATCTGATAGCGTGAGGCTTCCTCAGTACTACCTATAACCACCTTATTCAACTTCTGTGGATACATCTGAGTGAAAATCTTAAAAACTGAGCTCTATATTTTCCTTCAAAGAGTTTACAGAGCCTGAATTTCCCCCTCCATTTTTTCTCCATCGAATCCTTTATTACTGTAATCCTACTTTAACCCAGCCGGTGGGAAAAATATCTGGGAGTGCAAAGGTGGATTTTTTTTTCAGAGTCCTTATTAGATGATGCAAATTTTTGTTCGATAAGGAGGTCTTGGCTTCTCTGTTCCCTGTCTGAAGGTTGTAAATCGCGGACTGAAAATTCCTCTCGAGAGGGGCAGCAATAGCAATACAGTGTGTCCTGTTTACAATAACAGAGCGCTATCGTGTTACAATCACTTAATTCTAGCCCTGGACAATGGCTCACACATGGACTGGATTTGGTGTTTATAAAATAACCACTGCTTCTTTCTGTCACGCACTCTCTTTCTCTGCCTCCTTCTCCTCAGCCCAGCCCATTCTCATGGCACATATTTGATCAGACATGCATAAGCTACAGCAAAGAGAAACATCTTTATCCAACTGTTCATCTAGATATGCGTTCAACTTTTTGGACAACTGAAATAAGAAAAAAACCACAGTATTTGAAACCTTTCCTGAAAATTATATCCAGTGATGGTGGATAATGTGCACACATTGCCTGGATAAAAATTCCTGTTGCTAGAAAAGGTTCCCCGAATCTAGAATAAATCCATGTTAAATATCAAGATGGAAAACTGCCCAACTTCATCTGTCACTAGTGGTAGGACAAGAATAGAAAATGCTGAGTGGCAGCAGTGAGTTTTGGGCTGCTTTCCCTCCTGCCTGCGTTAACTTGCAGTTGGACACCTCTTCCTTCACGTGTTTCTCCTTGGGATACCCTCCTCTCCCTCTTCCCCTCCTCCCCCAGCCTGGGAACAAACTTTCAGAAATAAAGGGCCTGTTTCATTTCCTGCTGCCTCAGTACCCCAAACCCAAACCCCAGCCCTGCAGCCTCGCCTGTCCCATCGCATCCCCATCCCACTGCACCCACCCTGGCCCCGCCAGCCCCGGGCAGCAGCCGCGGGTGGCCCCGATGCCCCCAGAGCATCGAGGGGAGGCACTTTCCGCCAGTGCAGTGCCCTTCCCGCAGAAGGGATGTTTTATTGGGAAACGGATGGAGAACTGCTTTATTTGAGCTCCTTCTTTCCTATTATTTCTTCTCTCCCTTCTCTTCTTTATGTCTTTCTTTCTTTCCCTTTCTTTTCCCCTCCTTTCTCTCTCTTCACTATCTTCTCTTCTTTTCCTCTCTCCTTTCGTCCTTTCTGCATTTTATCTTTTTCTTCTCATTTTATCTTTCCTTTCCTCCCCTCTCTGTTTTACTCTCCTTCTCACAAAAGCACAACAATTACCGGCTATTCTTTGGGGAAAGTGTAAATATCCAGGCACAAACAGTCCCTAACGCCTATCGGCTGCAGAGAGAAAGGAGGAGAGCGATCTGCTTTCTGCATTCACAGAGGTAAAACTCGCCTTGACTTGCAAACCACTTTGTCTGAGGCAGGAATGCGAGACGAGACCTGCGCATCGCACCCGCGGCGGCCGGGGGCTGCCCCCAGGTCTCAAAGCCACCTCGGAAACCCGCAGAAAGCAGCGACCCGACGGTCACTGAGCTCGGAGGCAGGAGCAGATCCAAACAGCAAAACCTTTCTTTTTCTAAGACATTTCACCCCAGAAAAGCTCGGGGATTTTCCCGTGCAGCCCTAAGACAAGTCTCAAGCCAAAGCAATGCATCCCCTCCGCTTCCCTGCCGCTCTTTCCTCTCATGTTCAGCAGCATCCCTTTTTCACGGCTATTTTTTATCTTCCCGGCTCCTCTTTCCCCTTTTCTTTTCCCCTTTCTGTAACTTTGAAGTGGTTATTTCATTCGGTGGTCCATACCTTCATCTATCCCAAGACTAAATGCATATACAGATATGATATATGATAAAGAAATCTGGGGGGAAAAATATAAAAACGCATGGAGGGGAACCCCAGAAATCCCGATTAGGAGAGCCTGAGGCAGGGTTTGGACCCTGGAGGCTCCAGCCCCCGCCTCGGGGGTCCCCACGGGCTGGCCATGCCCTGCTCCAGCAAGGTGCAGACCGCCCCAGCAGCGAAGCTGTTAAGGGTCCTTCTGTTTTTAGGGAATAACACGTGATGATGAGTTTCGCGTGGGATGGAAGAAAGCTGGGAAATACTGTGCTTTGAGCCCGGCGAAACTCCTTTGTTATCCAAAAGAGGGAATGAAACTATTTAAAATCAGCGCTACCTTACCAAGCACACTTAACAAATAAGGGGGTGGGGGGACGGACAAGGGACTTGTTCCTGATCACCAGTTATTGCTTTTGATTTGGGTTTGGTTTATAATTTCCCTCTCTCCCGGATGAAAAATGTAGTAATTCGACAGTTTCATCAAAATCTCTGAACGGCAGGAAATTGGTTGGGGGGAGGAGGGGGAGGGTGGAGGGGAGTGGAAGATGAGATTGCATGGGAAATAACTGGAATTTGAAAAGCCAAGCTTGAACTCTGCCAGCTTTTGAAACACGTGGAATATTTCGAGTAGCATGTCTGCCTTCCCCCTGCACTTTGCTGCTTTGTCATGTAGGGGAGGGTTTATAAAGCAGAGCCTGTGCGTGACAGCGAGGAAATACATTCTCTTATTTAAAAAAAAAAAAAAAAAAAAGAAAAATAAAGGAAGAGGGAGGGGGAGTACCACAGTTACAAAACCGGTGTGGAAAAAGAATGGCAACCCACAACAATATTGCTGGAAATCCCTCAGTGGCCATTCCCAGCCCAGGGGACGGGGGCTCCAGCTGCACTGCCCAGGAGAAAGAAACGCGGTGCCTTACCTGGACCTCCTCCATGCCTGGGTGTCCGATGCCATGCAGAGAAAGGCTGTCCCCCATGCCGGAGTCAAGGCCATGGTGAGCTGAGTGCAGGAGGACATCTGGCCTCCGTACTGAGTGGTAGTCCCGCCTGGGGTCCAGTCCCGAGAGCTGGGGCAGGGCGGCCCGAGGCTGTGGCAGCAGTGACCCGGTTTCTGATCCCACCTCTTGCCTCTGCCTCTGTCCCCAGGGGTGCTGCTGGGGCTGATGCAGGGGGTTTAGGGAGTAGGGGTCATTGACATGGGAGTAAGGGTCCTGGCTTTGGTGGTAAGGAAGAGGCTGGTAGGGGGGTGGGAAATAAGGCGGCTGGAAATCCGAGGATGGGGTGTGAGAGAGCGGAGGAGCGCTGGAGTAGGGTCCCTGCGAGACGGATCCCAGCTGGGACAGCCTGGAACTGTGGCTGGGCACTCCATCATGCCGGTCCTACAAGCGGAACGACATACAAACGACAACAACAAAAAAAGAGGACTTTTTTTAGAAAAAAAATACCCAACCAAAAAAAAAAACTACCAAAAAACCGCCACGAAAAATCAAAAGGAGCACAAACCCACCCCGGAGTTAAATAAAATAAAATAGTATGTAAACAGCTGGAAAGTGGGATTCACATGTGCCCCCTTCTCCCTCCACTTATTAGAAATGTTCCAATGTTTTGCACCCACGTCGTGCCTATTCCCAGGAACTATCAAGGAGGGGGAAGGGGAGGGGGTGTGAGGGAGAATTGCTAAATGTCATAATTAAAAATGTAGGACTAGTGCTCCAAATACATGTACGATCTGCAATTTCAGACCAGTAGTATAATTCCCAATCCACAGCCCCCTCAAATCAAACCAAAGCGGAAAAAAGAAAACATTAAAAAATTAAGAGCACCAAACCACCCGTCTATCCAGCCAACCCACCCCTTCTCCTGCCTAAAGTTTCCCAACATCTGTTTATTCCCTCTGCTCAAGTCCTGTAACTCAAAATCACCAACCCATTTTCACGTGGAAAAGCCCAAAAAGAAAGTTGCACTTCTCGGAAGACTCCGAGGTGAGTTGTGTGAAAATGGACTTGGGAAAAAGAAAAAAAAAAAGGAAAAGAAAAAAATTAAAAAGAAAGGCAAAATAAAAATTACAGAGAATCTTTGCTTAAAGACAGTCTACCCCTTAAAAATAATTAAAAAAAAATCAAATAAAATAAAAATGAAACATCGGTATTGAACATCCAGACGCTATGATTTCTGCAGCAACTTCCAGTGTCTTTTGTTTCCTTTTCCAATATTATATTCCGGAGAATGGGGTGGGGGTTAATTGTAATGAAAAGTCTTTGGGGTGTGTGGGGGGGACAGGGGGTGGGGGGAGTGTGTAGAGGCTTCAGAGAAAAGGTGGGAGAGGAGTTTTGTCCAACTCCAACGCACTGAAGCTGCGAGGTTAAAGTAAACAAGAAAAATATCTATTCCACAAAGTGTAGTTCAAACCCCCACAAGCAATGGCACACATGGCTTAAAAAAAAAAAAAAAAAAGACAAACAACAAGGAAAAAAAGTTCTTTTTCCCCCTGCTCTCCCCCCCAGACTCCCCTAGCTCAAATCGGGAACACACAATGCAAAAAGGGAGAAGCAGCTGCAAGCCTCCTCCAATTATTGTGCTAAATTACCAAGCCAAAGGCGTTTAAAAAGACAGAGAGAGGGAGAGAGAGACACAACAGATCGAGAGAGAGAGAGAGAGAGAACATGCAATTCTAGTACAACATGGATCCAAACTCACCATGGCGGAATAGGTGTGGACTAACATCTGGAAATAAAAAAAGTCTTGTAATAGCTAAAAATAAAATAATGGTGATAATACTAACAATTGGAGGGAAAAAATATCAAGGAGATCTGCAAAGGGACGTGTTGGACACAGGAGAACAGCTTGAGATATTTCGAAGTCTATCCATCAAAAAAAAAAGGTTAAAAAAAAAAAAAGAAAAAAAAAAAAGGACCAGTGCCCCCAAAACCGAGCCTGGAAACCTCTATCTACATATATGATTTACCCCTCCCTCTCGGGGTTTTTTTCCTCCTTTTTTTTTTTTGTTTTTGGTTTTTGTTGGTTTTGGTTTTTTGTTGGTTTTTTTTTTTTTTTTTTTGCCTTTGAGCTCCCAAATACAATCCTCTTCAACCCAAGGCTAGGCTCAGACTGCTCCGCTACCCCTTCCTCCCTTTCCTTCTCTACACCGCCTCATAATAATTGATATTCATGACTATTAATATTACACGACTACTTTAAAGGGAGAATGCAGGACCAAATGGAGCGTGAAGCTGGCAGCCAGCTCGAGAGCTCCCCTACTATTGTAAATGACGTTCATTCAGTGGAGAATTACTAGATGTAATCAGACGAAGGGGGCTGGCAGAGGCAGAGTTTGGGGAGAGGGAGAGGGGGGAAAAAGTTTAGCGAGGAAGAGGCAGAACTTCAATTAACTCGAGTGGAGGAAGATGCAGAAAGTGGAGACTGCTGAGCTGGAGCAAGGAAACGAGATGAAGCAATGCTTGAGGCGGAGGAGAAGAAGAAGAAGAAGAAGAAGAAGAAGAAGAGGAGGAGGAGAAAAGTATATTTCTTTTTCGTTTTAATATATATTTAATTTAAATTCCTAATACGAGGAATTGATTTCCTTTGGTGCTTTTGTTCTAGCAGTTTGGTGTTGGGGTTTTTAAGCAAATAATGAAGAAAAAAGAGGCTTTTCTTTTTTTTTTTTTTTTGGTAATTTTTAAAGGAATGGAAGAAGGAATGTGCAGTCACTCTAACATACGTCTATTTACAGTGAAGATTAAGACTTTCTGGTGCGTGTTACAAATCATATTTATTCGTAATAGCCAAATAAATACTTGAATCTGCATTGTTGGGCTCCGCTTTTTTTTTTTTTTTTTTTTGTCTGAATCATCTTTCTACTGCCTCATATGAAAAAAATAATATATATGTACACAGATCTCCCGATTTCCACCCAAATGTGAAATGCATGGAGTGAATTTTAAAGGATAGTAAATTTATAGTTTTGAGGCAAAGCCAGGGGCGATATAAAACCTTTTTGATGTTGCAGGAACCCGTTCAACTGGACTGTCTGCCATTTCTGTTAAAGTTCAACTTACGTTCCTTCCTAAATAGACTCGCACTTCCCAGAGCTGCCCCCCCTGCACGCACACGCACACACACGCACACACACACACACACTTTTGTTTTAAGAATAGATTCAGTTTAAGTGGCTGAGACGCCTCTACTATCGTGTTGTTAATTATACATCGGAAAGAAGAGAGAGAGAAATATTTTTAACATAAATCTAGAGGGGTTAAGGCCTTAAAAAAAAAAAAAAAGGACGACAATTTTTTTTTTTTTTTTTTGGCGAGGCTAGACGTTACAAAATGCCCTGGAGTGCATCCCTAAGTTAGGATCCACCCTGCCCGCGGCCAAATGCCACCCGACCGCTCCCCCAGCTCTTCTCTCCCACGGCAACCTACAAACGTGTGTGTGTCCGTAAATCCACAGCGCCTTAGGACCCCCCCCATCAAAAGCAGGGTGGAAAAAAAGCCCCATCCCACGGCAGCAGGGACGGGAGATGTTCTGTCGCCTGCTGCTGCGGGCAGAGACAATGGCCGGGCTGTGCCGGGAGACGGGGAGGGAAAAGCAGCGAGGGCTCAGCGGGCTGGGGACACGGGGGGACACGCACACACACACACAGACACACAGACACACACAGAGACACAGACACACACACGTGTGTGCTCATTCTCTGCTCCTTCTGCAAATGCTGGCTTTTGCCGATGGTAATTAGCCGGACAGCAGCTTTTAGGAGTGAGACATTTCTCCCGGCGCGTCCCCTCCCCGCTTCCCTCCATCCCGTCCTTTCTCCGGCCGGGACCAGCCGGAGCTGTACCTTCCCTCGGTCTCTTCCTGCGCTTTTCCCGGGAGTTTCCCCTCTGTAAGTGCCAAGGCTCTCCCGGAGGGGAGCTGCGGCGGGGCTGGGACGGGGCGGCCCCGACGGCGCTTCCCGGGGGGCTCCGGCCGCTTCCCGATCCCAGCCCTGCCCGGCTCCTGCCCGACCGCTTCCCAGTATTCGTCCGCTGCCCGATCCCCGGCCCCTGCCCAGCAGCCAGCCCCTCGCTCGGAATCCCTTCCCTGCTTGGTACCCAGCCCCTGCCCGCTGCTTGCCGGTCCCCGGTGGCTGCCCGGTCCCTCCCCGGCTCCTGTCCGGTCCCTCCCCGGCTCCTGTCCGGTTCCCAGCCCGGCTCCTGTCCGGTTCCAGCCCCTGCCCTGTCTCCGGTCCCTGCTCAGTGCCCAGTCCTTTCTCGGCCTCTGCTCAATCCCCGGTTCCTGCTCCGTCGCTGATCCCTGCTCGATCCCCAGCCCCTTCCCAGACCCTGCCACGTCCCTGACCAGCCCCTGGTCGATCCTCGCTCCCTGCTCAGCGCCCAGTCCATCCCGGCCCTTGTCCTGTCCCCGGTCCCTTCCCTGTCCCCGGTCCCCGGTCCCTGCCCGGCCGCCTCCCCTCGGAGCAGCTCCGGTGCTGGAGGTGGCGGATTGCGCCCTTCCGAAAAGCTCCCCCCATGATCGCCGTGAAAACGCCTCCCACTCAATTAAAAAATAAAAACAATAGAAAAAAAAATTAGAATATTGTTTTTGTGGAGCGCCATCCTCGCTCATCTTTTCAGATTTTTCTTTTTTCTTTTTTTCCCCTCGTTTCTGAGAAAATCCCGCACACCGGTTTAACTTACAAGGAGCACACTCGCGGAGCCCGTTTAGGAAAGATCCGGCTCAGGAAACCGTGCAAAATTAAGAAAGGTTTCGCAGTGTTTGAGCTGTGATTTTTTTTTTTCCTCCCCCCTTGGTTTGCTTTTTAACCTCGAAAATAAGGTCTGGATAAAGCTCACAACTTTTCCTGTCCGCGGACTATGCGGAGCTGCCTCTGACTGTATCGGTTCGGGCGTGTGAACTCACACACGCACAAGAATGTATGTGCCGCTTAATTAATGCCAGTATATGTACACATGCACATCTTATCTGTGGGTGTAGAGGTATTAAAAAGCCGTAAAAACACATATCCGATGGTGAAAACAGGAAAAAAACAATAGTAAAAAAAAAAAAATCCATATTCGGGTTGATCTGAGCTTGGAAGTGCAAAATAAAAAATAAAAGAAAGAAATTCATCCAGTCCCTGAATACCGGATTGTGTTTCTTTTCTATTTTTTCTCTCGTTTAAAAATTTTCCTCAACATTTGTCCATATTTAATCGAATTATATATAATTGGAGGTCTAAACAATCAAACTCTTTCCTTTAAGTTGCCTCATTCCAATCCCCAGATCATTTCTTTGATGTTTTAAATCGCATCAAACAGCTTTTCCATGAAAAAAAAAAAATAAAAAGTTTAGGACTTGGCACGCTGAATACAAATATGCAAATAAATAAGCATTTAAGCATTTACTCTCTGTTTCCCATCTCTACATTCATGTATGCTGCTGTATGTCTCTATTTCTGCCTGGATGTATATGTAGAGCTATATATGCATTTTATAGCCATGCCTGTATCTATATGCTAGATGTATATTTAAATATACATATACTCTCTTACTCATATGCATATTATATACTCACCTCATAGATATCTTCATACTTGACATTTTCAACCAGTTTCCAGAGCATGATGGCAGGCTGTTCTCTAGGAGGTGAGTGCATTCATGTGAAGAGCAGATGTCTGGATTCTCAGTACTTCTCTGTCTGTAATGATCCATCTATAATTGGAAATGGGGGACAGACACCAAATCCGACGTTCCTCTTCCATCGCAACTTATATCTGTTGTCTGAAACAATAGGCTGCAGAAGCCTACCTCAATGGGATAGTAAAAAACATTATCTGTTACATAGTTACATATAGCTACGGACATATATGTGACTAGATATAGACATATACACACATATAGAGACTTATATGCAGGCATATAAAATATATACACACACAGAGCTGCACCATCACAGATTTACACATACAGGCACCCACACACACGCATATCTCTGAACAGGCAACTTTTCCCCATGTATAGACATATTAGTTGCCACATTTAGATATGTAAATTATATATATTCTTCCACATGTGGGCACATGGAGACTGCATGTTACATATGCACATGTGCACGCTAACCTGGTTAGTTTATATAGGAGTGTGTTTAAATGCATATATGTGAATCTAGTTGTACATTTACACATATATATGTTGGTATAGAGGATTAAATACACACATTATGCAGTGCATATATCAGCTATTTTAGTAAATGGTTGGATGGATGCATAGATAGATAGATAGATAGATAGATAGATAGATAGATAGATGAAATTAAATTATTATTTTTTCAGTCCTCCCTATGATAAAATAAAGGATAAGTTGCCTCTGCACTAAGTGATTCATCATTTACAACGAGATATGATGCTTTTCCCCACATGCAATATGCTTTTATTTACATGTCCAGAAATTATCCTCTCATATGCAGTTAAACACCAAAACAGCGTCTCATCAAAGCACATTCAAGCAAATCTAAAAGGAGCAAATTTAGATCAATGATTTCCACTGGAAAGCCTTAGACTTCAGGCTTGGACTGTATATTTTATAACTTAGAAATACTCAATGTGGGGAAAAAATAAAGGGAAAAAATAGGAGTTTTGCAATCCCTTCTGTACACACATTTGAATAGTGTTTAGCACTTTCAGAAAACGATTAAAAATAGAGTTGGATTTGTGCATTTCCCAGGTAGCCCTCGGTTTGGAAGGGGATAGGAGGAGTTAGACCAGTTTTAACCTTTATTTTTTTTTCCCCCCAGGCAAACCTTCTTTCGCATTGTCCGATTTTTTTAACACGTTGAGCGGCAAAGAGCCGACACAGGCAGCAGAGCCCATCTCTGCCTTTGAAAGGAAACAATCGAGCTTTGCAGTGGGCTGGTGCACCAGGAGGGGAAAAAAGATGGGGAAAAAAATGAGGCACAGAGGCAGAGAGACAGAGAGAAAGAAGGTGTTTCTAAATTCAAGGTCCTGTCTCTGGAATTTCAAGCTCTACCTATAAGGTTCCTACAAATCTTTGTTGCTCTGCACGGGATCCTATGGGAAAGTGCACAGTGTCCTTTGTACTTTCAAAGGTCCTACAGGTAAAGATGCTTTTATATATATATATATATATAATCTCGAAAACGAGGAGAACTTTATCAGGAGACACATTTGCTGGTGTGGTGTTGGCTGGTGGGAAGGGTGGGCTTTGCTTTTTCTCTTCGCTTTGGCCTCAAATTAAGGCAGAAAGTATAAATTCATCCTTTTCCCCCTCAGTCTCTACACCACCCTGCCAGCCCTCCCCATTTCGCAGTGTGCATCTTCTCCTAAAGCCTCAGCCCACAAAAGGCAAGAGGCAAATAGCAGCCAGATATTACAGCAGGAGCTGGACAACGCTGTTGCTAGAAGTTATTAAAGCAGATACGAGGTTTTGTTCTCAGCACAGCCAGTGCTGCACTGAGGAGGAGCAGAAAAAGAGCACATCTTTGAGTGGGTTGGACCGATCATTTCAACTGAGGCAATAAGGTAAAAAAATGCTGAAAAAGGAAAAAGGATGTGAGCTGTTTGCATGGGGATGTGCGGAGATACCCATGCAGCCAACCTTACGCACCTATAGATCTGAATGACCCTCTTAGAAAAATGCCAAGCTCATAAAGGGACAGTTTGCCATCACTTTTGTGGAAGTCTTTGAGTCATGAAGGCTGGCACAGGGCAGAGTGAATGAGCTTCGTGACGGCTAATGCTCCACAATTCCGTGGCACCCTGAATTAAATACGTTCTGCGGGCTGGGGGAGGGGAGAGGAGGGGAGTGGAAAAAAAGAAGACTCTAAAATAGACTTGACGCCCACTGTCTCCTTGCTAACATATTGGTATAGACAGTAAATTCTGACTTTTAAACCCCACTATTATTACATTTATCTGACATTTGCAAAGCATGACAAACAAACAGGCGTTCATTTGGAAAAGTAAGGTCCTTCACATTTCATTTTTGCGCTTGTTTTGCACCCCCACTCCCTCAGCTGCCTCCAGTTTAATTCAGCAATCCCACGCAGCAACACTTGCACCGATTTACCCCTCACACGTGCAATGAACCCTGCGTCCAAAAGGCGACACGCATACCCCAAACTGACCACCACAGCCTATACTTTCAAAAGTTAAAAAAAAAAAAAAAAAACCAAACAAAGGGGGAAAAACCAGAAAACCAGTCCCTTCCCGGCAGTTTGTGTCGCGCTTTTCCAAGGAAAACACCGGGGTTTTTTTTTCAGTGGTGAGCTGGGCGCCGCAGCCCCAGCCTGGCAGGTACTAGGGCAAAGGAATATGTTATATATATATACATAGATATATTTTTTTAAATTATTATTTGGTTTTTTGTTGGGGCTGTCCTTCTCGGTGGCCGTGCCCAGGGCGGAGGAAGCCCCGCTGCCCGCGCCGGTGCCCGCGGAGCTCGGAGCGCGTTGAGCGGGGCAGCGGCGCCCTCTGATGGGGACTCGCTCCCCGCAGCGGCACCGGCTCGGAACGGAGCTCAAAGATCGTCCCCATCCACCCCCCTGCTACACCTTCCACTGTCCCAGGCTGCTCCGAACCCTGTCCAGCCTGGCCTCGGACATTCCCAGAGATCCAGGGGCAGCCACAGCTTCCCTGGGCACCCTGTGCCAGGGCTTCACCAGCCTCACAGGGAACAATTCCTCCCAATATCCCTTCTGATTCTCCTCTCTTTCTTTTTAAAGCCATTCTCTCTTCTTCTGTCCCTCCAGTCCCTTGTCCTGAGTCCTTCTCCGGATCTCCTGGAGCTCCTTTAGGCACTGGAAGGGGCTCTAAGGTGTCCCTGGAGCCTTCTCTTCTCTCAGCCTGTCTGCTCCAATCCTCAGAGCACCTTTGTGTTCCACTCTGTACTTGATCCAAGAGGTCCAGGTCCATATTTGGGAATTTCAAACACCCAAATATTTCCTCTGCTAAAAATGATGCTGATATAATCTTTCCTCCTTAAGGATAAAGTTGCAGGTTCTTATTTACACTGATTTTTGATTAGCAGGCCATTCGGTGTTTCAACCTCTACCTTAAAATCAGAATAAATCTTCTATACCCCATGTTCAATACCATGAGTATTAGTAGAATAATAGTGAGTAACAGTAGAGTACAGTGAGGCTGAATATCCTACTTATCCCAATTAAATATCTGTTGAAAGCCCTGGAAGGGAGAGAACCCACAATAACAGGATTTTTACTTTGTTGAGAACTCGAAAAAAAAAAAATCAATAAATGATTCCACCTTTATCTCATGTGCTTTTTCCAGAATTATTGTTTGTTGTTTGGGTTTGTTTTTTTTTTTTTTTTAAATTTTGCCTGCCCCAATCAAGGCCCTGTTTCAGAAATGAGCTTTAAATCATGCTCTGCCTTTTAAATCTGGCATGGATCTCTATAAATAATACTATCTCCCTCAGTATCCAACTCCCAGCAAATCCGTATTGTTGGCTGGAGTTTAAAAGAAATCCGTTTATCCCAGCGCCCTCTGCTGCTCGCTGAGCTCATAGAAAGGCAAATTTCTGAGTTCTGGTAAAATCCAAGCTTTTTGAACATGTTTGGTACGTTTTCCTCCAAACCAGCTCTTTTTTCTCCTGATATTTTTCTTCTATATGTTCTCACGTGTATTTAAGAAATCAGTACTTTTTATTAAAAAGCTTATTATTAATGATAAAGCTTTTAATTTGCATTGCAGGTGTCTTGAAATTTACTGCCACCTGCTAATAGATTTACAAAATCATTGCTTTGGTGACCACTTTATACCTTCTCTTTGTGAATAATACCAAGACTCTTCTCTTAAAAATCCAGCTTTTCATAATGTTTGCTATTAAATCTGTGTTTCCTACTACATCTCCAGACATAACCATCTCCAGAAAAACAGGGTTTTTCATGGAACCATACAATTGTAGGATGATAGAATAATTTGGATTGGAGAGGGTCTTAAAAGGGCATCTAGTCCAACCCCCTGCCTTGAGCAGGGGCATCTTCAACTATGTCAGGTTGCTCCAAGCCCTGTCCACCCTGGCCTTGGACATTTCCAGAAATGAGGCATCCATCACCTCTCTGGACAACCTGTAACAGTGTTTCACCATCCTAATTGAAAAATTCCTTCATTTTATCTAGTCCAAATCTGTCTTTTTTCAGTTTAAACCCCTTGCTCTGTCATTACAGACCCTGCTTATAATTCTGTTCCATTATTTTACATTTTCCCAAACCCACCAGCGCTTTCTTCAGGGAAGGACATCATCAAACCCAGCAGCAAGAAGGATACCTAGAGGAGTTTTTCTCAAGGCAGGAAAGCTCAGCCACATGTGTTGAACCCTTATGGACAGGTCCAAACTGTTTTCCACATTTAACACCCCCAGGTCCCTCAGTAATTCCTCACAGGACAGGTTCTCTACATCCTTCACCAGCTTCATTTCCTTACTCTGGACCCATGCCAGCACCTTTTTTTAGTGAGGGGCCCAAAACTGAAGACACTGATTTTGCCTAATTGTGATAAAAAAATTAGCTCAAATGTCACTCACTTTTCTCTGGTACCCATTTGGTGACCAATTTTTGTTGTCAGGAACCCCAAATGGTGAACCCTCACATTGGTGGGTCAGGTCCAGTTTCTCCCAGACCAAACCTCACACAGCCTGTGAGCTCTTTGGAAAATGAAGCCCCTCCAAGAGTTTGTTGCATTACTATACTGAGGAGAACTCTTGCATCCAAGATTAATTTTGTTTGCAATCCATGTGTTTTATCCCTCTGCACTGTCTGGGGTTTTTTTCCCACAAGAAATCCAGGTACGCGATACCAACAAGGACCCTGACCTTGAGGCAGTGTGGGGTGAGATGCAGCTTTGGCATCCCCTCTTTAGAACTGTACTGCAGACCCCAAACCCTCTGGAGCTGAAACAGCAATCAGATCTCCCAGGTTAAGAATGAAGAATGTTTCAGGACTGTTTTTCTCATTCCAGTGTCCTTGAATCTTTATTTTGATCTGATGTGGGTACTTGTCTTGGTTTGGAAAGACAGGAGTCTGCTAAGGAAGGCAGGGGCCTCCTCTGAAATGGAGAATGTAAACCCTCCCCACTCCTCTGAATTGCTATAAATTTTAAATTAAGGGGGCTCTCAGGTAAAAATATGGGAGCAGGAAATAACAGTTCTTTAATAGGGAAAAAGAAAAAAAAAGGATAAAATAAACAATGCAGTGCACTAGAACAACACTGACAGAGTCAGGACACAACCTGACACCCTGTTGGTCAGGGTGTTGGTAGCAGTCCCATTCGAAATGTGGCTGCAGCCCTCCTGAAGTGCCAGGTGTGGTTCTTTGGAGCAGGGGGAATCTGTCGAGAAGGATGAATTCTTCCTCTGAAGATCCAGTGGAAGGCGAGGCAGCTGCTGTTCCTCTGGGGAATCTCGTGGAGAAAGCCGTGCTGGTGTCAAAAATTTCTGGATTGTATCCGGGTAGCAATGCTTGGCTCCTCCCTCTGGGCGGAGCATCTCCCAATGGGATGCTGTAGTTCTTATCAGTCATGCAGTGACATTCAATCATCTGCTATCAGCAGATGTCCCCTCCCAGGGAGGTGTGAATGTGGTCACTCAAAGAGAGAGATAAAGCAAACTGCCCACTTGACAAAGGTAATCTGCCATAGTGGTGGATGGTAATGGAAAACAACTTGCATTTCAATCTTTAATAGTCAGTCTTAGTCAGCTCAGGCTGAGGGAACTTCAGAAGTGCTTGGCTCCCTAAGACAGGGAGTTCAAAACCTTGCTCAGGTTGTACCAGCTGAGCTTGGATTGCCCATGTTATTGCCTTGTGTTTCCTTGTCTCAGGACCAAAACCTCTTTGAATACTGAGTGCCGACTTCCCAGCATTGCATGACTGACAGGAAAAGCAGGACTTAGGTGATAGAGCATTAAACTGAAGACTTTATGGATGATTTGTCCCTTGGAACACAAAGGGGAGGCTGGGAACTCTCAAGAGCTGCTCTCACTGCTGCATGGTCATCCTTTGTCTTCACATCCACCTTTTGAAAGTGAATTAATCCTTTCTAAACCTTCTTCCTCCTAGAAGCCAAACAAAACACACAGAAAAGTTGCTGAACTTGTTTTCTTGAAAATTTGAAATCAGTCATATCAGGTTTTCTTTTATTTTCCTCAGCTAGGATATGGACCATCACTGAAATTAGCTTGAGTATCGAAATAAAACATATCCTTTTTATTTCTCTATTTTTCCCATTCTCAAACAATCCCCCTATACCTAAATAGAGCCACAAAATCAAGAATGGGCAAACTGCACCCATTAAAGGAAGTCCTTAGTTTTTAGTGAATATTTAAAATGTCAGGAAGTTAGGAGATTCTATTTTTATTCGTTTAATTTAGGTCAGCTATATTTATGTGGCTAAAAAGTATTTGTATGTGATTTAGCAAAAACCCCCAATCTTTAAATTATATTCATGTGAGGAAATACACTTTTTCCATTTTAGGATGTAAGCAACAGAGCAAATGATATATTTAATTTTCATGTCAGGAGAGAGTTAATTAGTTTTAAAGGGAGAGAAGAAAAATTAAGACCTAGCCCATTATCTGTTTCGAGAATATAACTTTTTTCCTCAAGTATCACTCCCAGCCCCCTTGCTTTTTAATTTCTCTACTCTCTTAACTTGTTTTCTTACAGTAGGCACTCAGAAAATATGACCACAGGCAATGCTTTAGGGAGAGAAAAAATTCTGGGTACATGAAAGAAGACATAGCAAAGTCAGCAAACTGCATCTATAGGGGAAATGCATTTCAGGCTCCTAAAATTGCTCATAATGTATCTGGAGTTACACCATTCCCTGGATTCTCCCTTCAGTTCGTTCATACACTGTATTGTGGCTTTCAGGGACTTTAACCCAAGTATTAGAGGGGGTTTAGGTCCCTTCCCTTCCCTTCCCTTCCCTTCCCTTCCCTTCCCTTCCCTTCCCTTCCCTTCCCTTCCCTTCCCTTCCCTTCCCTTCCCTTCCCTTCCCTTCCCTTCCCTTCCCTTCCCTTCCCTTCCCTTCCCTTCCCTTCCCTTCCCTTCCCTTCCCTTCCCTTCCCTTCCCTTCCCTTCCCTTCCCTTCCCTTCCCTTCCCTTCCCTTCCCTTCCCTTCCCTTCCCTTCCCTTCCCTTCCCTTCCCTTCCCTTCCCTTCCCTTCCCTTCCCTTCCCTTCCCTTCCCTTCCCTTCCCTTCATTTCTGATTACTCAATTTTCCTATTCCTCAGAACTTCACAGGATCCTGACATGGTTTTGGCTCATATCAGAAATTTCAGGCAGCTTCCAGGCACAGTTTGAGGGGCGGGAAAGACCAGGCACTATTCCCAGGAGTCTGAATCAATATGATCACTTTGATTTAGAGTCCATTCAGTCACTTAAACTTTGTTAATATGGATATAAACTACTCTGTGCTAGTTAAGTCATGGCAAATAATTCAGATAGAACCTAAAAATTAGGCACAAACTTGTTTGATTTAGGTTAACTGCATCCTCACCACTTTCCATGAAATATTCATTCTAGTTATAGAACATGATATTAATATTAATATAAAAATGCAATTTAGAGTTGTATTCCTAAGGTAATTGTATATCATTGCCTTCATATTATAAATGCAGAAGCACAATAAAAGTCAATGTTTCCTGCCTAACAGGCATAAGAATGAGCAAGTGTAAATGAATAATTTTTAACAGTTCTGAAATTAAACATTTTGTTCTCCGCTACCAAAATGAGAAATTTGAAAATTCTAATTTTACCTTTCTCCCATTCTGAGTTTTGAAATGAACATCTAATGATTTGATTTGATTACCAGAAGAGTACAATGCGAAAAATATGAAAATCTGCACTTTGATAAACAGATTTGTTCATGGCATTTCAGAATACTTTCCTAAAAATATAATGACAACGCTCCTTAAAAAAATGGCTCTCAGAACTGCTGTTCCATTTTGACATCATTGGTCTTTGTTATTAAGGTTCATCATGGCCAACTTTTTCACCAACAAGGTAATCACTAATTTTTTGGGGGCCTACTTTTTTACAGGGGCATTACCCTGAGCTTTCTCTTATGCTGGAATCACAAGAACAGTGTCAGAGTTCCCTGAATGACCAACCTTGTTTCAGTCTTTGCCTTTTTTAATAAAATTCCTCTTCTAACTAGTTCTGACTATAAGTCAATGATGAATCTATAAAACTTCAGTGAAGACATAAACCAGAAATACTCTTAAAAGCATGTGGGATATAAATGAAGGGACCTTAATCAGTGTAGTGGAGAAGGGAAGTAGAATTTAGGAGGATGCTTCCCTCTCCCAGCCCTACTTGGATTGATCCTGAGAGCATGACCTTGTCCACACCAATTTCTTTACTGAAACTCCATTTTGACTTACCTTGTTTGTTGTTAGTCATCATTTATAGAATGATAGAATCCCAGAATAGTTTAGGTTGGGAGAGACTTTAAGAACCATCTAATTCCAACCCCCTGCCATGGGCAGGAGCACCTTCCACCACTGCAGGTTGCTCCAAGCCCTGTCCAGCCTGGCCTTGAACACAATTAATCAAAACCAACCTGATCATATCCCAGAGGCAGGAACATCAGGAAGATACCTGACAAAAACAAAAGGGATCAGGGTTGCAGCACCAAGAACAACATCCAGCAAAAGTTCCCTATAATGTTGTTGGAACCCAGGACACTCCTCTGACTGCCCTGGAGGACTCAAGACCCTGGCAAGGGGCTCAGAGTCCTTGGCAAGGAGTCACAAACACCTGTGCCTTCGATTTTACCCCAGGGAAACAATTACCAACTTTGTGTGAAGATTTACAAGCCACAAGAGTTTGAGAAGAATAATAGTTAATTTGTCACAGGGTAAAAAAGTAGAATTTTGGGGATTTAGAATGGGGGTTCAAGAGGCAAGATGGAGGAATCTGGGCGTGTCCTGTTCCTCTTGTTCTTCTTGTCCTCCATCTTCTGCTGTGGTGGTGGCACTTTTGGATTAGTTTAGAGTAGAGACAGACTGTCTAACATAGGTGATAGGTATTGGGAAATTATTGTAAATAAAGTACACGTAGTTTTTAGTATAAAAAGCTAACAGTGCCCCAAGGGGGCAGTTTGTGCCACAAACTGACCTGCCAGACAGATCTCAGCAGGTCAGAAAAAGAATGTTATAGATAAGAGAAAATAAACAACCTTGAACACCAGCACCAACGACTCTTGACTTCTTCTTCGGTCACGGGGCTGGAAAAAAGAGACTTTCTAATACTTTGGGAGCCATTTCAACCACAGAAAACCCAAGACAATGTCAGCATTCCTTATGCCATGCAGGATCTCTTGTGCAAATGAGTGGTGCTGCTGTTTGGTCAGCTTCTCTTATTCCCTAGGGGATTCCATTTGTGTATCCTCTGAATATGGAATTAGTCTCAAGTAGAGCAGCAAATCTGTTTTGTGCAAGTCATGAAAATAGCCACGAGATAGACCAGGAACCGTGGGATGATCACAGCTTTGTGGAAACAAAAGCTGCAATTGCTCAGTTAAGGTAACTCATGCAGAACATGGGCCAGAAAATCTGCATGGAACAACTGTTGGATGAGCCACAGTGTTCCTGCAGAAGCACTAATAATAACACTGTCTTGGTTTTACTTTTTAAGGCCATGGACATAAATTCTTTGCCTAATTTAATACATTATATCTTTCTTAATCACTACATCTGATAAAGATATAAATCTGTTTTCCATTCAGGGTTTTGAATGGAAATTGAATTGAAACTGAATCCTTGAACAGTGAAATCTTTTGATAGGGTGTATCTGTTAACTCTTGCAGTTCCCTGCATCACCTTGCTGTTAAGATGAATAAATTAAGCTTGTTTTGCCTTTCATTATATGATAGATTCTCTTATAGTTCACAGGATCACAGAATGGTTGAAGTTGGAAGGGATCTCTGGAGGACAGCTGGTTCATCCCCCGTGCTTAAGCAGGGCCACCCTGGTGCCCAGGACCATGTCTAGATGACTTCTAATAGCTCCAGGGAGGGAAGTCCATGACATTTCTGGGCAACCTGTTCCAGTGCTGGGCCGCCTTCACAATAAAAATGTGTTTCCTGCTATTTAGAGGAACCTCTGTGTATCAGTCGGTGCACTTGACCTCTGGTCCTTTCACTGGACACCACTGAGAGGAGCCTGGCTCTGCTCTCTTTGTATTCTCCCTTCAGGGATTTAAGGATGGATAAAATCCCCCTTGAGCCTTCTCTTCTCAAGGCTAACCTGTTACAGCTTTCTCAGCCTTTCCCCATGAGAGATGCTCCAGAATCTGAATCACCTCAGGAGTCCTTTGTTGGACTCTCTGCAGTCTGTCCACGTCCCTCTGGCACTGAGAGGCCTTGAAATGGACACCAGTGCTGGGTAGAGGGGACTGATCCCCTCCCAGCTGTTTCCAGCACCTCCAGTGCAGCCCAGGACATTCCTTTTCCACCTGTGTGTGAAGGACACATTGCTGCCTCACACCCAACTCAATGTCAACCAGGAGCCCAGGTATTTTCTGTAAAGATTCAGACAATGCTTTGGTGACACCAGGGATGCCACATCACTTTATTCAGCTGACCAACAGATTTGTGAAAGGGATGTGTCAGAAATGACCTTCATATTCCATGGTCTGCTGCTTCTTACCTGTGACAGATGCAACAGCCTTTATGAATAACTTCATTGTATCCTTTTGTTTAGTCAGACAAAAGACACTTGGCCTTCTGCCCTTAAGTTCAAGCTCATTCTTGGTGGATCACCCCCTACAACCAAAAATTCCCTTTCAGAGCTGCTGCTTTTCAGAGCAAACTCCACAATTTCATAGGGGAAAATATATGTATTTTCTTCTAAGACATATAAATTCCATTTTCATCTTTTAATAAGTTGATTACTGACATCCAGCTTGTTGAATAACAATCCAGATCATGGTGCATTTTTCCCCTTAATCAGTTTTTCTGCGATCTCTCAGTCAAATTACAAACATTATCATCAATGATGTTATTTATTCTCATCAATGAGCATATAAACTATTGTCAGGGCAGGAACTGAAACCTGAAACTCTTTTAGGAATTTACATGTTTAATCATTATTCTATCTTTTTCATCCATTTCTGGATCAAATAGATAGATTTATATTCATTTATGGCATTTAGCATTTTGATGGATTATTATATTTCTAGTCAACATCCTTGTGGTTGCAAGTTAAATGTGCTCTAGAACTTGATCAAATTTTTCATCTAATTAAAAGGAAGAAAAACAAGTTTATTTGACAGCATTTATTTTCTGTAAACCAATATTGATTAGTGTTAATTACATTATCATCCTTTAATTTTTTTTATTAATTGAGTCCTCAGTCAGATAATTCATTAGTGGGAACAGAACTGATGCCAGACTGTTAAGTATCTAATTATGTGAATTTTACTGTTCATATTTTGAAAATTTTAGCAACAAAATAGCTACCATGTTTCACCAAGTTACAAAAAAAGAAATATTTATTTTCCAGACAGCTGATCATTTCTTTGAAAGCTCCCCAAGTTGTCATATTGTAAGATATTGTGTAACCACAGATGAAATTATTACTTTGTTTTTATCCATACCATTTGTTTTCTTCTTTCAAAGCATTAGTTAATTGCTCTGAGAGGTTACAGGGCCTGCTGCTCTGGTTTGATTATTGCACTGGAATGGTCCCTGCTATTAAAATCTTCCCTCTCCCTTTTTTCTCATTCTTGAAATTTCACAAACCTGGAAATAGTGGCTTTCCATGATTTCAGATGGAGTATAGGAAAAAAAACCCCATGTATTAGATGTAAGAAAACTAAAAATCACCTGAAAAAACCCAAAACATTTCCACTCCTTGTGCCACCTTGCCCCCTCAACATGGGGATGAAATCAGAACAATTGCTTCTAATGATCTGACAGATTCTCTGCAGAGCAGAAACTGGAATCATAAAAGGGAATAAACTGGAATGAAGGGAAACATATCCTTGTGTGGATAACACACACCTCTAAATATATACAGAAAATACACATTGAAATCAGACCAGTATTTATATGTGGCCTTGTGTGCATTCCTCCCAGGAGCTGAAGAAGCAGGCTGAGTTCAGCTGTGTAGAGGACACACACTGTGATTGTAGGACGGGTTTTTGGTGGGACAGGAGATGTTTGGGAACAGCCACCTGGATGTCAGGGGCTAGAGAGAATACAGCTGTGTTGTCACTGTTAGTTTTGAGAATGAGAATTTCGGTGAGTTATGAAGGAATAATAAATCAGCAAATAGCTTGAGCATTGCTCTGCCATCTTTACTGATCTCCCACACTCTCCCAGTGTTAGAATAGCTCCTGGAAAAGTTTTGGCTTGGATTCACTGGCCGTCTCCCAAGCATGAGGAAAAAGGGATAGCACATGTCAGAGATCTTCCCTCTAGTGAAGTCTGGATGCAGCCACCTCTTTTGAAGGGGAGAAGCCATGCTGTATTGCTTTTGTGAGGAATACAAAAAGACTCATAGAATAAGTGGAAAAAATATTGCTAATAAACAGAGCTGTCTGAAATTAATCCTGGCCCTATTGAAGTCTATGGGGATTTTATTATTGACTCAAGTAAAGGCTGAACAGGGTCATTAAGATAGCCCCAAGGTACTTGGGTATCAGAAATCAAGGATGTAGTGTGATATTGGAAAATAAAAGGAATTGTCAGTCTTTAGGGCTATTCTGTAACTAGGTAAAAGGAGGAAACTAGAAGGTTCTCTTTGAACTGGTATTTAGAGGACATTGTTCCCCATGGTAAATAACAGACACTCTTTATCTAATCATCTTTAAATATTATTCAGTGGATCAGACTTTTGTTTGTCATCCCAAGAATTATTAGAGTGCTGCTAACATTAGAAGAAAGCTTTAGCATTTTGGGATATAAACAGACTGCCATTATTATTATTATTTTTGTTTTTAATTTTTTTTTATGCAGATCATCTTCATTGACACACATTATTATCATTTGAATAATATAGCTGTTTATTTTGTCTACAAGGTGGGACTTCTACTTTGATCCAGGGGTCATTCAGCAGCTACAGTCAATGCAACCTTTCAGTTGGAGGCTGGGAATGTTCACCTCACTGAAGTTTCCTCTGATCCTGCCAAGACTCCCTGAAATAGCTCTCTCCCCACATGGTCCTTGTTGATAGTTGCTGTGGCACGTTTGTCTGATCTGAATTACATGCAGATATTTTAGGGAATGTTTTTAGTGCCCTTCGTGAGGGCAGGCTGCCTTTACTGCACTTTGTATGAAGTTCAAGATGATCTGTGTGTCAGAAGTGACTGATAGGAACATTTTATGTAGTGAAATATAATCAGCTACTCAAAAGAAGCAGCTAAGAGGCAAGAAGCTGCTTATGAAAGTGGAGGTTTCAGACTCCTGAGAAATTCTACCCAGAAGTTACTAACAGCAGCTGAGACTGAAAAGTCAAAATCCATCTTCTATCATAATTGAATGAGTAATGAATGAGATGCAGCTTAAGTTTTGGCAGGCAATTAACTAAAAAAAAAAAAAAGCACAGAGCTGAACTGTACTAATAAATAAAGACTGAAATATATTCACTGTCCCAAATACTGATTTTGTTGATTGAAATAGCTGGAATAGGACATAGATCATCCTGCTGCCTGTGTGTCTTGTAGAACACGTCATGTGTCAGGGAACTTACCACATCCTTGGTTTTGTGGTAGAAACACCTTTGCAGCAGTCTAAGGATCAATTCCCTGTCTGGTTTCCAGCTGAAGTTTAATTGTAGAGGTGTGGCCTTGCTGTGACAGCTGGCCTCAGGACAAGAGACCAATCTGCTTAGAAACACTAATGAAGAAAAAAAAGCCAAAACTGCAAAAGCCCCAGTCACTTAATAAACCAAATTATTCAAATCTTTATCTGTCACTGCTTGGTTTTCGACTGGTGTAGTCTTTCTCTGACTCTGTTGATTTCCATGAGGAATATTCTTCCTATGCTCATTCTTGCTTGTCTATGCAGTGGCCATTTTTGAGGTGCTCTGATTGTTTTTTTTCCCTCAAGACAACAAACTTGAGTCAACTCAGCAGGTTAATAACAGTGCAGAATCTGGAGCAGAGGCTGTAACACCAGCAAACTGTGACTGGAAACACTGTCCAGTCTGGTGGATGAATTGAACCTGAAAAACTGGAGGACAGAATGGACAACAGATAAGGTTGCTGAAACTCTTTCTTCAATAGCACCAATTTCAGTCCTGAGCTGAACTAGTGGTGATTAGAAGTTCTTCTTATTTAGTTTTAGCTGAAGGTACATTTAGTGTGAGGTTTTCCCCTTTCTACTTAAATTTAGGTGTTTAATCAAGCTAAGCTTCCTCTAGAGTCAGTGGAGTTGCTCTAACCAACCTGTCCAAATTTATGCCTGACTTCTATGTCTAAAATTGGAGATCTGGGCAAACCTGTGCTTTTGTTTAGGGGTTCAGTGAAAAGCAGATTAAATGGAGTTAAAAACTAATTGTATGGTAACAATGAAAAGTAGGCAAAGACCAGTGGTAACTCTCAATTAATTTTGCTGCAAAAGTAAAAGAGTGGGTCCACAAAAGCTTCTTCTGCTGCCACAGTGCACTTGGCTTGTTAACCAGGCATGAAAGTTTTTTTATTTTTTACTCAAAACAGTTGGTGTCACTGCAAGCATACTTCCCTGATGCAGTTTTCAAAAGTGGTTTTGCCACACAGGATCTCTGGTTTCTGTTTTAATTGATAGGAACAAAGGGGGAGAAACATAAATTTTAATGTTGTTCAAAAATAATAATTTTTAAGCTGTTTTCCTCATACACCTGTCCATAGCTCATTGTGGAAGATTTTTATCTGTTTGCTCATCTTTCCTTTTTATTTCCACATCATAGGCAATTTTCAAGGGAAAGTTTTCCCACTTATTTCTCAGATCCAAATTTGACAAATAAGGAGATAATATCTTGGCATACTTCCAGCAGTTTATACACAGAGCATCCAGTTCCACTGAAGTGCTCTCTACTGGCCGTTCCTAATTTTCTGTGTAGTTTTATTACTGGCTTCACACTGCATGTGTTAATTGGCAAAGAATCAGTGTTTTGATAACACCTTAATTTATCTGACCATAATGATGGCCCAGAGTGGTTCATTAATATTTGTGTTAAATGCATTAATTAATAAAAAAAAAAAACAAACCCACATGTGAAAAATAGATAGGTCTGGATGATAGCAGTAATGAGATCATCTTCCAGCCATCACATGCCCAGTCTAAGACTTTGGATGGCAGAATTGCAGAATGGTTGGAAAAAAAATATTTACGATCATCATCCAACCATGTTCACCTCTAAACCATGTCCTCAAGTGACACTTCCACATGTTATTTTCCCCATGTCCCTGGGCAGCCTGTTCTAATGCTTTACAACACTTTCCATGATGAAAGTTCTCTACATATCTAATCTAAATCTCCCCTAGTGCAACTGGAAGCCATTTCTCTCTTCCTGTCACTTGTTACCTGGGAGAAGAGACTGACAGCCCCCTGACTACTGCCTTATTTCAGGTAGTTGCAGAGACCAGTAAGGTCTTCCCTCAGCTTCCTTTTCTCCAGTTAAGAGGGATATTAAGGTGGGTGCCTCTGAACTAAAATATTACTACTGTGCACGTAGACAGATAAATGCAATGTATGTTTTTTCTTGCTGGGAGATGATGCTCAGCAGCATTTCCTTGAGGAAAGCAAAACCTTCACCAAGGTTTCCCTGAGAATCCAAAGTATACACAAGGGATTGACAGATAAGGTCGGATAAGACCCTGATCCTTCTAAAGGAGCAGTGGGAATCAGACAGGGTAGACAGGGCCGGCCTCCAAATCTTGATATTTTGAGTTGCTCCAGGAGATGCATTTATATATCACTAATTCAAATATCTTTCCATTAAAAACCTCCACAACATAAACTCTGCCCAGAGCAAAATGCCCTTTCCATTAAGGCTTGAATTTCCCATTAATTTCTTATTCATGTTCTTTTATGGGAAGGTGAACCTGAACAGGAGTTAAGAGGTTAGATTTTGTTAGATTAGGCTTTTGGTCCCTCCCTAGAAACTAAATTGTACTTTCCAGCAAAATATAAATACCCAGCCTTTATAACAAGTGGGAGCTCTGCTGTTGAAATAAAGGATAATATTACCATACATACTTGAACAACTCTGCTAAGTCCTGGAGTTCAGGACACTCAGTATTTTACAGATTTGATCAATTTTTTGCCTGGTCACTTACTCTGAATGCAAATTTGCCCAAGCTCTCTGTATGCAGTTTGCATATAAAATCTGACAGAGATTAATTTTTTTAATATAACTTTTTTCCCTTTTCATCTTCTTGCATGGTGCACTATCTACAACTTAGAGGCTACTTTTGCACATTGACTTGTGCTTTGGCACTGCACCCCCGCAAATCTCAGTGGAATTGTTTTCTTTTTGTTTTAATGGATTGAGTGGAAAAATTAACACACCAAAGTGAAGAGAGATAGGAAAGGCAGCCTCTCATGTGACTGTGTTTAAAGTACTGGTGAATTTGTCACAGTTGCATTTCCTCTGATTTTGGAGAAGAGCACATACAGAATTGGTTAGAAGTATTCACTGCAACACCTGGGGAATTATATTTCCTAGAAGATTACAGGGGTAATATTAATTATTGAGAGTTCATTTGTTAGGGAACAGAGGTGATAGTTGGATAAAAATAAGTTTAAATATGTGGGAACTTCCTCCCAATGCTTTTCCTTTTCTACCTGAAATTCTTTTGAAGTTTTTTCTCACTACAGCTTTGCCCTTGGTGAGTTGTCTAGGATTGCTCAATTCTGGAACAACACAAAATGAAGATTGTCATCAGGTTCCCAAACAGTTTTGAATATGTATGTTTATAAAGTTGCTGTTAAAGCCATATCATTTTGCTTTTTTAAAAAATTAGTGAAAACTTTTAGATCCATTTTTTCTTGGAAATCTTGGCTAAACCTCTGAGCTAGAGTTGCTTTAAGTCATACCTGAAAGAGGATATGGTTTGCATCTAAAGACTTTTTAATGACTGTTGTTTCTGACTGGAAAGAGTCAAACCTTGTGCCACAATATTGGAATGAAAATCTCGAGTGGGAGCAGTGGCAGTTAGCCCAGACCCTTGGCTGAAGTAGCACTTGGAAATGACTGCTGTAAATTTTCAGGGAGAAGATTAAATAATTAGTTTGAGGCTGTGGGGATGAGGATTTGATTGCCAGCATTGTTACTACCTTTCCCACAGTTATGGGAAAAGCACATCTGAAAGCCTCTAAATATTAAATATCAAGGGCTAGCAAGTTTTCCAGGGTGCATCCATTATGAGTAAAGACACAAGGACTCCTGCTACTTTTCCTAATCTAGCCTGCCACTTATCTAATATAAATCATCCTAACCAGTTTGGACTACTGCTTTAGGATAATATGAATTGCCTTGCATTAGATCTTCCTCTTTACATAAAAACATTAAATCTGGGTAGCAGATTCTAGACCAGAAAACTATTCAACATAGTCACATTTAGGTGCAATAAATCCAAACTTTAATCTCTGTATAAACTGATTTCCTTGCTGTAATTTCAGAATAATATCTTTATTGTTTCTCTGCTTTGTATGTCTTACCTGTTGGATGAAAATTCTAGGTCTTGTAATGTCATAGATCTGGTTCCTGGTCAAGTTTGACAATCTTTTTTCAGAGATGGAAATTATTTTGAAGCACCAGACAGATCAGGGTTAAATCAACATAGATTTTATTGCCGTGAAATGTTTGATCAAATGTGGTCATTATCTTCATAGACTCATGTAAAACAGGTAGCTTGTATAGGAAATAGAAATATAAAAGATTATGTTTTTCACCACTGAATTATAAATTAAATTAAATGGAAGGAAAAAAAAAACAAACCAAAACTCCAAAGCAATAAAGAGGACATTGTTTGTTGGTGACCAAGTGCGCACTCACATTTAAATACAATCACAACAGCTGCTGTACAGAACAGAATTAATTGTACAAAATAAAGAAAAGTAAAGAATAGCAATAAAAAGATCAGATCTTTCCAAATGACCTTCACTTGGCAAAGGAAAATGACTTTATCTTCCTCCCTCATTCCCCACACAGCTGTATGTGAATTCTTATTAAACCTGTAATGAGGGCAGAGGCAAAGGATACTTTTATAAATACAGTTCCTATATAATTTATTGATTCTTCCTTGTGTTGTAGGCTTGTGTCTTCTACAAACGCTGTTTCTTCTTGTCCTTAGAAATAAAGAATCAGAGCAGCAGAACTATTTCTCCAAAGGATAAATGAAAGTCAAATGACCTTGGAATTCACCAGCAGCCCTTTTGGATCCCTAAGACATCTAAGACCAAAATTTCTTGTTGGTATTAGGAAACAAACAAACAAACAAACAAAAAATAGCAGTTAGAGATTGTAAAGTTAAAACTGGCTCTTAGGACAATAAACAGCCCTTCTTGAGCCTGGCTGCAAAACTGTGAGCTGCGCCTGTGCCACTGAGTCACGTCCAAAGGAGGAGATGAACTGGGGAAATATTTACAGAGAGGTCCAGGATTCCCAAGGACTATACATTGTGCCTGCTTTTTAGCAGATTTTTCTGGTTTTAGGAAAAGTCAAAGAGAAACTTCAAAGAGCAGATTCCGTGTTGATTTGGAGAGCTGAAGTCTTTTCCCAACAAATGTTGGTGTTTATCTTAAAAAAGGAAGCAATTGAAAGGCCTAAATTCACCCCTTCTTCCAGTTCTCCAAGGCAACAGAATGACACTTAGGAGGAGTTAGGGTTAAAGATGGCAGCACAAAGGACAAAGTTCTTGACAGTCTTCAGTTGAAGGTGGCAGAGTCATCTGCTCGTCTGTGATTCCCTCTCCTTAACAGGCCACGTGAGCTCTGTTCCACTTCTCATAATCTGACAAAACTCTACTACATTACCTGTCTGTCATGTAATGGTGCTGAATGAGGGCTGTGTGAACAGAGAACCAAATCTCAGGGCAGAGGTGAGAACTTTGCTCCTACTCTGCCAGACTCACCTGCTAAGCTTAGTCATCACAAGAGCTGTTTGCACTCACAGTGAGTAACACCTTGCTCTAGAAAAATAAGTTTGTAGTCAGTCAGTGTGTTTGCTCCATGAGTAATTTGCTAATAAATCCAAGAGTCAGAAGCTGCTCTTTGTGAGTCAAATGTGCCAGGACTTAGGATAAGGAGTAAGTTCAGGGGCCTACATAAAATATTTTGAGATTCATGGTGGGAAAGGTAAAGGTGTAACTCATACAGAGCTGAGCAATGGGCTGAAGCACAGAAGGATCCAACTACTAAAACAGCACTTGGGTTATGAATCAAATTTTGGGGTCCAACAATCATAATGACTCATTTTCCTGGCCATGAAACTTGGGAGACTTTTCTCTACTCCTTTGATAGTTTTGACATCGGATAAACACTTCCATAATCTCTTAAAGGAAGATATTTTTTTCCTTTTTCTGATCAGATAAATTTCCAAGTCAAAGAGGTACAAGTATACTTCAATCTGACACCAGAGAGCACCCACTACCTTTAAATCATAAACTTCCTTCAGGTTTATCTGGGTCATGAATGTGTTTTGAGATGACAATGTTTTCACAGAGATAAGGACTAAGAAAATAATAAAACCCCCAGACCTACAACATGGGAACATGGACAGCACAGGAATGTAAGTGGGAACCTAGGCTGAGATTTTAACAGGAGCATCAGTGAATTCATTGCTTAAAACCTCACTGAAAGTTCCAGTGTTAAAAACTAAAGGTATTTTGACACCAAACTTTTCAGACAGCTAGTTCAGCAGAAAAGGAAGTGATAATTATTGTTCGCTCAATAAAATTATTAAGTGTGATTAAAAATAGAAATTAGAGAGCCTGCCAAGGTCAGCAAACTTGCAGCTACATTCAAAAAAGAATTTTGCTTTTAAAATGCGCTAAAGTACTAAGGGAAAAACCAGAACGTTTGACATGGAAATAGAAACAACGTCTTAATGGTAAGAACAGATAGCAGTTCAATCAGGTAGAATTAGATCTATATGGACCATTAAAAAAATATAGAGGGGTCATTAAGCCAAAAACTGGAAGTTCTGGGGCTTGAAGTGTGCTCAGATTTATTAATAGTAATAGATTAAAGGGTAATCCAGGGCAAAAATAATCTGTTGCCTGCAGAGCAGACACTCATAGTGATTATGTAACAGTGAGAGACTTAAGTCTTGAAATAAATTATTGTTGGGACCTTGGACCATATCCTGATTAGGCAAATATTTCATATAAGGCTGCATACATATTATTTGCAATGTTAAGCCTTTTAATTTGATGGTAATAAAATGTTGCTTTAACAACAGTTTCATAGATTTATTTGCCCAACCATTTATTCCTCCTTCTCCAAAAAGTCGATGTTTTAGTGGAAAAAACTGAAAAGGATTTAAAAAACCTTTTACTTATATTTTTGCCCAAACAAAATCTAATTTAAATCTATCTACATCTTGAAATAGATGTTCAAATTAAATTGCTTTACAGCACATATTTTAAAGATGTTGCAAATCTGCATATCTGACACAGTTAAACTTTTGAGTTCTCCCTTTCCTCTCCCTCAGTTTGGGCAATAGAAAAAGCAGAATGATTTTCCATTTCACTTTTAGTCATGGTTACCTACTTTCACTCAAGTATCTAATGTTTTAGGACAGTTCCACAATGTTTCTGCTGAAGACATCTCTGAGGACAGTTCATTTGACTTTAGAATTTCTCCAGAAGTACCAGTACATATTCATTAAATTAATTTAATAAAATTAAATTTTTTGAGCCACTTATCTGATCTTGGTATGTTAAGGAGGTGGAGTGCCATGGAGATACAGCTGTTTCCCTCAATGCAGGAAGGCGACTGGATAGCACTAAAGCAGGGATCTGAGTTATACACCTACCCTGAGCAAGGACAACTCTGGGCAAAAGCATAGATTTTTTTTTTCCACAGATTTCTTTAAATAAACAATCAGGGACTCCTTACCTTCTAGAGTGTTTTCTCATGGTGATGGCAATGTCCTTACTGACTTTGAGAGGAACAGCATCATGCCATCATTACTCTATTGCCTTCCATAATTTGAAAGGTGAGGGTGACACTGTTCAGTTTAATTCCTTGCATCTGGCTCTAAACACTGCAGGTGTTTGTCCCAGTCCTCAGGTTTAGTCTAAACTGATCATCCAAGGTGTAATCCATGCTAACAACTTCTAGAGAGTGAAAATGTGTGTGAGAGCTTTTGTCACCCACAGTTATCTACTGCTGTCTCTGGGATCCTCCAGCTCTTCCTCCAAGTGAGTCCAGTTCTCCTAAAGGTTTCATGTCATAACTGTCAAAACTCTGTCTTAGATACCTAAAACATCTCAAATGGCTCTAAACATTTACACATGGACAACTATAGTTCTTCTTAACACAGAAATATCTGAATTGTTCCTTGGAAGAAAAGGTCTGGTTCTGCTGATTTGAAGTAGAGTTTAGATGGACAACACCAAGCCCTCCCAGCAATACCATTCCTTCCTAACATTCTCAATAAGGTGATGTTAGAGAAACAAGAAAAAAGATGGAATGAAGTCTCGTTGAAGGAGTTAGAATGTGACTGGAAAAAGTCCCTAGACTCAAAGAGTCTTGAGCTCAAGCTATACCTCCTGTGTTTTCTGCTCAAGGATGTGTGGTAGATGGTAAAGTAATATTTCAAGAGTACATTAGCAAGGTTATTACCACTCAGCTGCTGTGGACTAAGCCAATCTGTCTTATTTGTTGTTTTGTTTTTATTTTATTTCCAGTGAGTGGATTCTGTTAGACCTCCGCACCTCAGCTGGATTTATAAAGACAATAAAGTTGCAGAAACAAGCTGTTGAAGAAAAGAAAGCATCATAAAATCAAGGCAACACAAAAGGTGACTCCAATTGCCTGCACTGATTGTGTTGAACAGAGACCCAGGTATGGCAGAGTGCTGTGGTACCAGGAGCTGAGAAAATAGAGAACAGAAGCCCATGCTGTCATTTAAACTGAAGTTCACAGAGGGATCAAGGCTCTTACTGAGACTATCAAGGTTTGTTTTCCTTTTAGTCTGCCATGCTCTTTTCACAAGAGACACCATGGCTGCTGCTTGAATGGTCAGGACAGATTCCCAACAGGTTCTGGCCTCATTCCAGTGCAGCTTTATTTTGCATTCCCATGTACAGGATGGTTCATTTGTTCCATGACCCAAGAATTCCTTTCTACCAGATTTCCATGTTGGTTTTTCAATGGTGAGTAGATCAGGTGTTTCCCATGGACCAGAGGAAGCCTTTCTTTCAATCCATCCAGCATGAGAGCAAAGCCAGGATGCTGGAACTGTGTGTCCCACAACTGATGCACTGACCCTAACTCTGCTGCTGGAGAAGAAAGTGCTTCAAATTTCATGCGCCATCTCAGCCAAGTCCAGAAGTGCTTATAAAAAACAGTGTTAGTGTATCATTCAGAACAATCAAATACTACGTGCACAAAAAAGCAGTTTAGAGCAACATAAATTTTAAAAAAGTGACAATTTCATCACACAATTACTGTACACTGCTGTTCTTAGGGTTGAATACTTTCCTCTCTCACGCTCTCTCTTTCTCTCTGTTTTAATCTTTCTTTTTTATTTTCTTTTTATTTTCTTTTTTTTACTATTTTTTTCTTTTTTCCCCCCCCCTTTTTTTTTTTTCCTCTGGATTTGGTCCACTGGAGATAAATTGCCCTCAATGATATATATATTTAAAAAAAATATCAGCAGCAAGACTCTCTCGAAATAGATTCTGTTTGATGTAGCTAGTCTGTCTTTTCTGTTTTGCCCTCTTTCACAGCAGCCTCTGAAGTTTTCCGCAGGGGGGCTTTCTCCGAGTTGGCGTGTCCTTGGCCGGATTCCGCCGCTCCTCCGTTTTTGTGCGATGTGTGCTTTTCCAAGTAGTTCAGCATTTCACTGAGAACAGTTTGGAAAGTGCTTAGGGCAGCACATATTGCAGGAGTTCCAAAACCGTGAGTGATCAAACTACAAATGGGAAAGACAGAAGAAGAAAAAAAAAAAAAAGAAAAAAAAAAAGAAAAAAAGAAAGGGAAAGAAATACACACACACACATAAATATCAATGCACCCACAAACACCAAGGAGTTTATAGTACGCTCATTTTGCTATACTGAAATTCAAGATTTGCTCCCTAAACTATTTATTACCTGTGGGAGAAACAGAAAAGAAAGGAATAGAGCCAAAGAGCAGACTGCATGCAGCTTCAAAGGTTGTTTTTGGTGGAGCCTCAGTTCTGAAACACCACAGGACAGACTCTCAGCAAGTGCAGACTGACACAGGGCTGTTGACTTCAGAGAAGCCAAGACAGAATCCATGCCCTTGGCTCTTCAGCATTGCTAATTTTCCAGTGTCATAAAGTCTGGCTCCCCCTTCTTGAGTAAATAAAAAAAATTCTGGATCATACTAAGTTGACTTGATGATCTTGGAGGTCTTTTCCACCCTTAATGATTCTATGATTTTATAGCTCTTAAACATGACCTGATTATTCTAAATGAAGATATGACTGCATCTGTACTAGGAAATTCAGCAAAGCCAAGGATTCCATCTCCAACCCTCAGCACAATTGGCATGATTTGGTCATATCCCTGCTGCTACGCTCATGGACCATCCAACAGGGTGAGATCTGAAGTTCCTGCTGGGAATAGACCCTGGTCAATATCCTTGGCCAATACCCGTGTTCAAGCAATGAACAGAAAATGTTTCACATAGGGCTGGTTTAGCTAGGCTGAATTAATGCATAATCATAACCAATTATTGGCAAAAATAACACAATTCTAATGATGCTTCCCTGGTAGTGTTGAATTTACTGATATAGATTTGTCCTGTTGCACCTGCCACCTAAACATCTAAATAAGGGGATTTTATAAACACTGAATTTTTATTGTCATTGTTCCTAGCTGCCGCCTGTAGATCCAGAAGTGTGAAAGTTTTCTACATGTCTTATCTCTTGGATACCATCTCTGTGAAGACCATAGAATCCCAGAATTTTCTGAGTTGGAAAGGACCTTAAAGAACATCTCATTCCATCCCCCTGGCATGGGCAGGGACAGCTTCCACTACCCCAGGTTGCTCCCAGCCCCATCCAACCTGGCCTTGGACACTTCCAGAGATCCAGGGACAGCCACAGCTTCTCTGGGCAACTGGTGCCAGAGCCTCTCCACCCTCAGAGTGAGGAATTTCTTCCCAATATCCCATCAAACTCTGCCCTCTGTCAGTGGGAAGCCATTCCTCCTTTTCCTATCACTCTATGCCCTTATCCAAAGTCCCTCTCCAGGTACCATGGAGCCTGTTAGGACACAAGAAGGGGCTTTAAGGCCTCCCCAGAGCCTTTTCTTCTCCAGGCTGAACAATCCCAATCAGCCTTTCATTGTAGCAGAACTGCTCCAGCCCTCTAACCATCTTCATGAACTCCTCTGGACTTGTTCCAACAGCTCCACGTCTTTCCTATGCTGGGGACCCCAGAGCTGCATGCAAACCTGCAGGATGTCCCAGCTACCATAGGATATGGGACATGCCACTAGAAATTGGTTTTTAGGCAATTGTCTTTGGCATCATTTGCCTAAATATTATGTGTGCAGTATAAGATTATCATGAAAGGGCCAAAAAACCCAAAGTTATTATGGAGCAACCAAGTTGTTCTCCTTGTTATAGTGATTCATTTTCATAAGTGGTATGTGAAAACAAAAACCCCTGCCCGAATCATCCAGATTTTTAGTTTTAATTCAGAAACATAAATTAAAAATTATTTCAAAGATTGAAATGCCATTGAAATTTTCAAAAGTGATTTCAGTTATTTTAATCCCACTCAGAGAAGAAAAAAGATGAAAGGGACAGAAGCTAATTTTTGAGTTTGTGGACATTTTTGGGAAATAAATACTTTATATTGGTTTGAGTGAAGGGAAAAGAAAACCCACATCACAGTGATTTCGCCAAGGAAAAATAATTGTTTCCTATTCCCTGCTGGTTAAGATTTTGTCCCTACAGTCACTCTTTGGCTGTCTTGGGCACCACATCAGTAAATCCTGATCTGATGTAGAGACCCACGTGAGGGTTAGAAATATGAATATTTCACTTCAGTGACCTGTTTCCTCTGCACTTTGACTTCTTAGTCTTTCCAGGCTTTTTCAGAAAAAATGTGAAAATGTAGGGACTAAGGGGAAAGAGGTTTTAGAGGACATGGACAATTGGTAGGATGTTGTAAGTGTAAAAAAAAAACACATGGAAAAGGCTTCAAGATATTTCTTTGGGTCCCCTTTCTGTCTGCTAGACATGGGAAACCTATTTGATAGGAAAGCTGGTATCTTAGGGAAGACACAAAAATATGTGAATTCCAACCAAAATGAGTGCTCAATATGGAAATATGTCTTCATTTCAGATTGGGAGTGGCATAGTCTTTTATAAAAGGTCTCCAAAAGGCTATTTCCAAATAACTAGCATTTAGAACATTTATCCATCAGTCTCCAGGCACTTTTCAAAGCAGGAATTTATATTTACTCGCAGTTAGTAATGTGAGGAAAATTATAATTAAATATTTACAAGCAATATTTTGCAGACATCAATTAATAATACCACATAAAGTTTGGATGCTTGAAGTTTGAATTTGTATCAATATCTGGATCTTTATAATTTATCATTGCAAAGAGGTAAAAATACCTCAGTTTAATTTTAATTTCTTTTTAGGTATACCTGGCATACCTAAAAAGAATTATAAAAATCATCATCATTGTAAGTCATGTTTTAAATAGCTGTAAAAACTAGATCAGCAGTAGCAAATATGAGCATTCTAAGTCCTTTCAAGTCACTTTAGGAGTCAGGTGATTTAATGATTTTGTGTTGCATTTTATAATAATTTCTGGTCTTCAGAAGTCCAGAGAAATTAAAATGTGATGGAGTTTGCAGAAACAGTAAGCAAGAAAAAGGAAATTAAAGGTATCATTACTAGTTATGTTATTGCATGATTTTTACACTGCTTGTGTGCTCTTCTGGGTCCTGATTTGGGGAACTGACTATACTGAGACACGTAAAAATCTTTATGGTCTTGCAAATAAAAGAAACTTGTGTAGGTATTATAGAAGCTGGAAATATCTGCATTCATTCATTCATTCATTCATTCATTCATTCATTCATTCATTCATTCATTCATTCATTTCCAGTAGATTCAAATAATATAATCACAGAATCATTCAGGTTGGAAAATACCAGCAAGATCATCGGGTCCAACCATTCTCCCAGCACTGCCAAGCCCCTCATTAAACCATGTCCCCAAAAGCCACATCTGTGTGGTTATTGAACACTTTCAGGGATGGTGAACCCACCATTTCCCTGGGCAGCCTTTTCCAATACCTGACCACCCTTTCAGGTAAGTTTTTCCTAATATC
Source organism: Molothrus ater (assembly GCF_012460135.2). Classification (NCBI taxonomy): domain Eukaryota; kingdom Metazoa; phylum Chordata; class Aves; order Passeriformes; family Icteridae; genus Molothrus; species Molothrus ater. Next base: position 109,459,496 of record NC_050480.2, on the reverse strand, counting down.
CAATCTAAATCTCTCCTGGCTCAACTTGAGGTTGTTTCCCTGTGTCCTATCACTTGTTACCTGGGAAGAAAGACTGACTCCCACCTGGCTACAATCTGCTTTCAGGGCATTGTAGAGACTGAGAAGGTCAAGTAAACAGTAAGTTTAATAGAGGATTAAATGGAAAAGAAACTTTCTGGCCTACAATTTTTGAAACTTTCAATTTGGGAACAAAAGGAATGATACTGTGTTCGTTTGACTGCTCAATAGACCCTGAGAAGTAAAGTGGGAATACTACCTTCAAAACTTAGAGGGATTGTCTCAGAAATGATCTCTAGGGGTGGGAACAAACTTTAATGTTCTGCAAGGCTGAACAAGACTGTAGAAAATCCCAGAATGGGACAAAATCTTATATTAAGATACGTATGTGTAGGTGCCAACTTGTAGGTGTAAACATCAACAGTGCCAAACTCCTGTTACCACCAAAGAGGACTTAATGTAGTTTCCTATCTGTAAGAGTCTACAGTGATTTGATATGTCCTGTGACATTTGGAACATCTGCGCAGATTTGATAGATATGATACAGGACTGAAGTCCAGCCCACTTCTAGATGTTTTAGTGCTGGGCAGGTTATCCTTGTGTATCTCAAATTGTTTACGCAAATGAATTGAGCCCTGGGGCTTTGTTCAAGACACTCACAGAGGTCTGGAGAATGAATTAGCATATTAAATGGATGTGTCTCCTTTATGGTTAGCTGCACCATTCCCCTGGCTACACTAGGGGCTCCATCCTAAATAAAAATGTGATTTGGGTGCTATTTGAGATGTTCTGAGGTACCCAGACATCTATGTCATGTGAACAGGTAATAATACAGGGGGGTTAGAGGGGACCAGGACCATTTTAAAGCAGCAGTGGGTGGATGGAATACCTAATAGCACCTAAAAAAGCTCAGGGGTATCTTGCCCTAGATCTTCATTGACTACATGAGAAGCTCAGACATCCAGCTCACATAAAAGCACCAAGATATTGCTACTTTATCCAGAGCAGAATTTGAAACTTCTGATTTAAAAAACTAACGCTCATAGGAAAAAAATGTTTTGGAGTAAGTAAGGGGTCTCCTTCCTTTACAGTTTAGCCTTTTAGTTACCAGTAACCATTAAATATGGCAGCTCTCGCCAACATAGCCTTATGTCTCTTATTAAAAAACCAACTCTTTTTAGTGAAAAGGTGCTGCAGAGTGTGGTAACTCTACTTTCAGTTCCTGATGAATAGATTCTTCTCCACAAATGGGGATATGCAGAGCCTTTTAATTTTCCCATGAAGCTTATTAAGAGAAATAATTTTTTAGAAAATTTCTAACCAGCCCTTCTTGCCAAGCTCCTATGAGGGTGTATTTTATTAGGCTCACTTTAGGTAATGAGCATAAAAGGCCGAGAGATATTATCTTCTACTTTATCTTACATTTCTATCAGTAATTCCCCCTGCTCTAATTTTGGTGGTCCTTACTTCCCTGCAAGTTAAAGTCTTTGAAAAATTCAAGAAAGTTGGATAATTTCCCTTTGCTGATGAAAGTAAGTTTCAAGTTTGGGAGAAAATCTGATTTTACATTTAAATCAGACATAACAGACAGAAGATTAATGGCAGAGCATTCAAATGTGTTTCTTGAAAGTCAAATTTAGCTGCCTGATTTTCCAGGCTAATTGAGCTCACACTGAAATGTGGGTTAATTTTTGGTATTCTCCATACCTATGAAAGGAGTTGCTTTCATTATCATACTTTCATTTGGTTTTATAAGCCTAAAATTAAACATGGTGGTTTCATAATGGAGTCTTCTGGGTATTCTCAGCTTTGTAGTGCATCCCACTACAGCTCCTATAAACCAACTTTATTGTTCTGAGAGGCAAGGCTGAAATCTCTGATTCTGGTGTTGGAGAGGTGCAGAAAGAAGGCAATGAATATCAGGCCAACAGATTACAAAGCCTGGTGCTTGAGGATATCCAGACCTGCCTGTAATTCTGCCCAATGCTATGATGCAATTATGTCTGCTCATGTTTTAATGATGGCCTTACTTAAAAGTGGAAAGATCCAAGTGTGCCTGAAGGCTTGGAGTCTCATTTGGCAACCACCTCAAGGACTCCTCCCTACCCCAGGCTGGTGAAGCTCTGACATGAAGCAAGGAAACAGCTTCCCTCTCAGTGGGGAGGGGGAAGAGGCCATCTGCACAGAATGTTTACATCCTCATTTAAAATAAATAAGCCCTTTAAAATAATAATAATGAAGACAAAGAAACCTTGAACTTATTGGTCAGATTTTCTTAGAACTTTGACTGTGAAAACTCCATGATTATCCAAATTCAACAGCACACAGCTGATGACAGATGGTAAGATATGATATGACGTTTAATGGCTGTAAAGGAAATGATAAAATATTTGTATCTCTTCACTGACACAAGTAACATCTGAATATAGAGGCGGACATATTGACTTTGAGGTGCTTCTGTTTCAAGGTCTCTCTTGTGAAGGTTGCCTAGAAAGTTAAATGGTGATAACTTTACTTCAGAAGCTCAGAAGGTCTAACCATGACAAAAGTTAGACTGATAGTTAAAAATCAGAACATGGGCAGTGTATATTACAGGGATAAGAAGGATCAGAGTAGCAAACAGTACAGAAGTTGCCTTCAAACTAGGCTCTCATGTTTTCCTTCTGTTCATAGCCTATTAAGGACAAGTCCTCCTAAGCAGATTGACCTCCTTCTACCATGTGTAAAACCCAAGGAGAAAATAGGAGGAGAGCTTTAGAGCTGGGGCCCCAAGTTTAAGATAATCTATTTTGGCTGATGTCCCAAATTTAAGATAATCTATTTCATATCTGTAAATTTCAGACTTTAGGGCTCATTTTCCACACTAAGAAGAATTGCCCAGGCAACAGAACTGAAACTTCCAAAAACTGTGGAGTGTTTCTGAACTGTAGACCAAAGTTTAAAACATTTAGTGGTTCATTTTTACTTTATGGGAAGGCAAAGAAACAGATGAAGTTCATTCAATTTACTACCATCCATAATTTTTTCCAGTGAGGAAATGTAGCTGAGAAGCCCTATTGCCCTCCTCAAATGAGAGAGACCAAGAATTAACATTTCTAAACACGCTCATGACAAAATGCAATCGATTTTGTAGCCTTTTAATTTGGAAAGGAGGGGAGGGCATTCCTTTTTCTTTTGGGAAACATGAGAGTGCCTTAAATTCTTTAAGAAATCTTAAGTTCTGTGTTGAAAATCTAAGCACCTCCAAAGATTTTTTTGCATCTTTGATGAATGTATGTACATTTTTTTCCCATGATTATGGAACCTAGTTTTTAATGAATCAGATAAAAAAAAGAAAACAGATTTTTGTCTGTTTTTTTGACTCCATAAGTTGTGACTTTGAAGGAATATGGTAACATACAGCTCATTACAAAAACCTACTAAAATATTAGAAATTAGAAAGGATTTAGTTCATCAAGAGAGCAGGACAAGATGATTGAGACCTTACTAAGTAAAGATCAAGGAAGGAATCCCTTGGAAAGGAAGTGAGGGAATGATACCAGAAGAAGGCACTCTAAGACTTATGGTAAATAAAGAGATGAGGAAAAAACAGTAAAAATAAAATTTAAAAAAAGAAAATAAATAAATAAACAATTTGTTGGTTCACAGTGCCTCAGCACTGGGCACCAGTGTTGTTCCTCTCAGTTCAATCCAAAGATTGAGGGAGCTCCTGGAAATCAGGGAACTCTAGAGGGCACCAGAGGTGTTTCACCATAAACTTCGTTGTGCACCAGGCTTCTTCCAGTCCCTGCATCCAAACAGGAGGTTGCCGCTGTGAACTGAGATCACTGGAATTACAACAGAAGCTGCTCTACCTCCTGATAAGCAAAGTGTAAAAAAAAAAAAGAGAGAACAATGTACAAAAGGGGGTGAGCACATCTTTGAAGACAACCCACAAGTAAAGTCTTTGGGCTTGGCTTCTTGTTACAGTTTAAAGAACACACTGAGCTTCAAAACCTGTTTCAGTGCTCCGTTTTCCCCTTTGGAAAGAAGGATGTTACTTTCTCACTGCTCCCAAAGTCTGAGATTCTGGTTTCTTGTCTGTCACTTTTCGTGTCACCTCGTCAGCGTGGTGCCAGGCACTGGCAGGAGGCTGACAGCTCCAGGCTCAGCGAGCAGCTGAGCGACAAAACTCTTGTCTCAAACGGTTTCACAGGAAGGGAGTTTCATATCAGCTGGATGGCTCGACAGAACACAGAATAATCCATAAGGATGCTGATTGCTTTCATTACCTAACTTTAGTATTCTGAACTTATTACTTTTTGTGTGTCTGTTTTTATAAGGTTTCTGCAGTGAAGGGAGTGTCACGTACAAGAAAGTAGTTTTCCCTTTGCTGTTTTGCTGTCTTTATATATAAAATAGAAGACCTGGGTGTGATTTTGCATCTTGATGAAATGTAGCCTTGAAGTTAAAGGATCAAATACAACTGCAGTAGTCAGTGGATAATCTCCTTTCCCTATATGATGGATGGCATTAGTAGGGTATCTGAAATTTCCAAACACCACAGATTCTTAGAGACACAATTGTCCCGAAAGCAAATGTAGAAGATATATCTATACCTAATTTTACAAGTGAAGAAAGTGAGGCTAGGAGGGTGTTTGATGAGGTCATGGAGTCTGTATGCATAAACCAAGACACAGACATAGATCTTGTGAGTATAATGTCAGAAAGTCTTCTGTTTGAGAGGTTTATGTGTTATGGCTTTGGTATTGCAGCACAGAATGTGGGTTATTTTTGATGGGTTTTCTGCTAACTCTAGTTTACACAGGATTCTGGGAAACCAAGAAAAGAATTCTGTTAAAAATTAAAAAAAAAAGGGACAAAACTGTTCTGATGTAAGGGCAGGGTAAGAAGAAAAAGACATGAAGACATATCAATTTAACTTTCAGGTTCCTGGCTGAATCTCAGATGTGACAGTGAAATGGAAGAGAGAAGAAAGGATGTGTTCTCTCTACTCAACAGGAGAGAAATAGTAGCTAAATATATATATATATATATATATATATATATATTTTAATTGCTGTCTTATTGATTTGCATATTTGGTCCAATTAGAGGGATACCCTAAATGCTGATCTGAGTGGCAGATGCATGTGAAACAGGACGTCTCTTCACACCTAAAATGACCCCAGGTCTCCCCATTCACCAGACAGGTGAATCACTCTAAGGTTCTTAAACTGAAGCTGAGGAATGCTGTTGATTCAGCTTTAGCTGCATTAGCAAAGTAAAAATACAGAGATTCCTCAGGCCATGAGTGACCTGGCACAGCCTGGCCCCACCTCTATCAATCAAGCATTTTGACATGAAAGTAGTGGCCATAGCCAAGCTTCCAACTGAGGCAAGGCTGAGCAGTGCCTGGGAATTGTTTGGGACAGAAAGAGGTGGTCTTGGCCAAATTCATTCAAAGAACCACAGAAGCATCCAAACATTACAGACATTTGTGATCCAGTGTCCAGGTCTAAAGGCACACAGTTGATTAGATTAATTTTTGTGTATCTTTTGAGTATCTTTGTGTATCTTAATTTCTGCCTGTCTTCTTTCCGTCTTTGAAATGTGACACAAACACTTCCCTGCTTCACAGCAGGAATCTCTACAACAGAGAATAATTGGTTAATCTGCTCTGGTTCTCTGCTCTGGAGAGGGCTGGATGCACTAAATACATGAGTAATGCAGAAATACCACAGAGATGAGTGATATGGAATGATGGATATTTCCCACACTGACATGTCTCAGATCTACCTGTACAGCCTTAAAAGGAAAAGGATGGGGTTTGATGGTTGTGTTGGTCAATGTTGATCCAGATCCAGCAGAAGAACCTGTTGATTGCAATGTCACCATTCAGCTCTGCTGATTTAGAGGCAGAATTACATTGTTGGGGGTTATCCAAGACTTCACCTTCTCCCCTCACAACTCCCTGTGTCATAAAATCTCTGAGTGTGTATGTCAGAGCCCTTGTGTCTCCAGGCAGACTTATCTTCACCTGCTGCAGGTCATGATTGCCCTTGTTTGCTGTTTCTGGGCTTTTTGAAAGTGAATTATTCTCAGTGTTTTACATATGTTTTGCTTACATCTATCCTTTTGCTATCTCTAAATGTTACAATCACAATGCTAAAGAAAGATTTATATAAGCTGAAAGGTCCTGAAAAAAATAGAGATGAAGCCTCAGCTGTACTGACATCTGTAAGATTTGAATCTGGTTTAAGTTCCATGAGAAATTAACTCCCCAGCTTTTCCCTCTTCCATACTCAGGTGCATGCACATGTACACAGAAACGTCACATGATTCTGAGGGATTCTGGGGAAAAACCCTCTGAATTATAAGTAAGAGAAGGTATTTTAAAAGAAATTGAGTTTTATGTAAGTACTTTCCTTTTCTCTTTCATTTCTACTTCTCTTTCTTTTGCTCTTGCTCTTCTCACTCTTTGCTCTCCTGATGATAGTTATGGTCTCTCCACTTTGAAAGTAAGGGGTGAGAAAAACAGGTTCCTCCCATTACAGCTATAGAAAATTTCAGGCTCTTTTCTAGTACTGATATGCTGACTTTGCTCTCCTTTGTAGTAAACCCACAAATGCTTTGCACAAATCAGCCTTTAGAGGACAATAAAGAGCTCCTGTGTCCGGACAAAAAGTCTCAGCACTTAGTAATGGAAATGGATTTTTCCAGGGTTTTGGGTTTTTTTGTTTGCTTCATGGCTTCAATATGAATTTTTCCTCAGAAACTGGGGGTGGGGTAGCTCAAGTGGTGGCTTTCAGGCCAGGCACAACCCACAGGACAATTTGTGTTCAAGGTGTGCAAGACCAGGCTGGGTGGGGCTTTGAGCAGCCTGGTCTGGTGGAAGTGTCACTGCCCATGGCAGAGAGGCTGGAACAAGGTGGTCTTTAAGGTCTCTTCCAACCTTTCCAGCTCAAAGAAGAGATGAAGGATAGGTTGGGCAGTCCTACAACCTATCACCTCTTCCTGAATGCAGATTTATGTAATGCTTGGAAATCCGAGCTACCCCAACACTTAGCCTGTGAGATTTGGGATCCAGCCCTGGCAAGGCAGGACTTCCCTAAATCTAAATTTATAACACAGGCAGCACCTTAATGGCCTGTAATAAGGGCCAGTGCTTCCAGGATTTCTAAAATTACACTTTTATTGGTGATATATATGTTCCACCGTACCCAGGAATAGTTTGGGTTAGTGCTAGTCAGACCAGGAGGAAAAAAACCCCAGAAATTCTCCAGATGAAGAGAAGCTCAGATAGCCAATGCCTCTTCTCTGGCACTACTTTTATCTGCTAGTACCAATATATTTGAAGCTATTTGAGGTTATCAATACAACTTCAACAGCCTACTGAAAAGCAACGTTATCAATGTATATTCTCTGCAGTCAGGTCCTCTAAAATGTACTGAAAAGGGAGAAAAGTTGAATGAAAAAAGCATAAAATGACTCTGGCTCAGGTAGTGGACAATATTTGCTGCTATTAATGTAAGGGTCTGAATTGTCTGTTCATGATTGAATAATATTGGAAAATCACTCCTCATGGAGCATTGAGTTTTGGAATTCAGGTCATGATGAACATCTCAGATAGCAGCTGCAAAAACAGGGGTGTGCCAAAGGTGTACAAGAGTCTCTGATTTTTTGCATAAGGTTGTGCAAAATCCAGCAGTTCTCAGGCTCACTGGCAGCTCCTTTGAAGATTTCCCTTTTTGTGCTTTGTGTGATATTTGAGTTTGGAGTTTGAGCAAACCCAACACTTCTGATCCCTTCATGGGGACTATCCTGTACTTCAGGTTGGACACATTTGCAGATCTTTATGAACTAAGACTCAGTGGAAAAAATTCAGAGAGAAGCATGAACTTGGAGATTTAAAACAGAGGAAATGGGGAAAAAACTGCTTCTATCTGATCTGTGCCAGGCTTTGAACCCTGATCTTAAAAATTAACATAGAACAGGTAACATAAGGAGAAAGTGGAGTACACAACTCTACACTGAACAGTTGTAGGGGAATTTATTCCTAAAGAAAACTCCCTTTCACTCCAATGCAGTAGAGGCTGGATCCAATTCCACTGTAGATATCTGATGTTATAGCTCTTCAGAAAGCCTTTCAATATCTTAGAACTTATTTTAGTAATAGACATTTGTGTGATTCTTCTGATTTTTTTTATGGTCATAAAAATTCTCTTCAGATTTCTGAAGATTTCATCATATCATAGAATCATGGAGTGGTTTGGGTTGGAAGGGACATTAAAGATTCTCTTGTTCCCCCATGGCAGGGGGTTGGAACAAGATGAGATTTAATGTTCCTTCCACCCTAACCATTCTATGATTTTGTGATATTTCATCTCAAGAAGACAAGTAGTGGTAGTAGGGGTTGAGATGATCTGGGTGTGAAGACTGATGGATTTAGGAAATGGGAATAATGATTTTTTTTGCCTACATTAGGTTTAGCTGTCCATAGTGTGACTAGTGTGTACTAGTTGACTAATCTCCCATTCTGGTGCAGATCTACACCAGACTGTTCAGCCAATGGAGTTTAGAGAAAAATTCTAGCTACACTGATGTAGACGTCTATGTTAGACCTGTAGACCTGTAGATTTCTCAAGCTACACAGGTGAGATTCCTGGACACTGTGGCAGAAGATGTACAGCTGGCTGCAATGGAGGCTCCTACAGGCACCTGAGCAGAGTCAGAAGTCCGGGTCAGAAGCTGATCTGACCTCAGCATCTCTACACTAGCTGGAAAAGAAATATGGTCTCATTTCCACCTCTGGGTCTGGCAGCCCTCACCATTCCCTGAGCACAATTAGAGAAGGCTCTGATTTAAGGCCAGGGAAGATCCTGTGTAGGATCAAGGCCTGTGCTCCTCCAGGTGCCCATCTTCAGTCCAACACTTGAGCTCTGCAGCAGACATAAAAGAAAGTGCTGACTGATCCAGAGCTGCCTGCAGAAACTTTTCCCTCCAACTGCCGAAGGCATCAGAGAAGGAAGGATGGGAGCTATACCAGTTGATAGCTTTGTAGCTAAAGCTTTCAGCATTTTATCCTGACTACTATTTCTACTTTAAACACAGGAATCCTTAGGGATTAGCCACCTCTTATCACATTTCCTCTGTGTGCATGCAATAGGGAATTATCTCTTTTTTCACAAGCTTAGGTAGCTGATTAAAATCCCTCTATGAACATTCTGCATAAATAAGGATGTTTCTTTTGATGTGTGCATGTAGTTGGGTGTTTTGGAGTGTGTATTATGGAAAATATAAACACAGCTGGGTGCTCTGTGTGTGCACATGCACAGCACTGCTTGAGGAAAGGACTGGGATGGTCCTGGTGTGTTCTTACACAGGTGGGGTACACACAGATATGTGTGAGAATAAACGGGAATGTCAGGAATGTGTTCACTTGTGGATGGGGAATTACCCTTGCCACTCCACATCTCAACAGGTGTATGGAAGAAGTGGGATGTTGGGTATTTTTGGGATTCCACTCCAAGTCTGAGAGACTAAGCATTAGTTATCACAGCACCTATCAGAATGTTAGTAGCTAACAGATGTTGGGATATTGGGACATGGAAGTTGTCTGTGCAACCAGTGAAAGAAGAGTGGCTCAGCTGGTTGTGCTAAAGAATACACAGCACAGTTCTAAGCCTTTATAGTGCTATGAAACTTGCTTAATTTTATGGTTGGCAAACAACTCTCTGGGACAGTTTGTCACATATATTGGTTAGTGGATGGAAAAAATTAACAATCAGTAGCCTCAGCAAGTCATGTATTCCCCTCTGTGGCCTGAGCAAAAGACAGGAGCACCTCCAGGATGTTCCATCCGACTTATCTTTTTAGATAACTTAAATGACCCCACGATTTCAAGGTGGCCCTCTGGAAGATCCCACATCACTCCTGACTGTATCTGACACATTGCCCAAAGCAAAAAGGTGAAATTGCAACTCCTCCTTTATTAGCTCGGCAACTCCTGAACAAATAAACTTCTGTAACCCCAAAACATGTGTACACTTTTATACATAATTAGGATAAAATTTGAATGAAGTTTGGACTTGGTGTGCATACATGGGTCTTTGTCTTCAAAACAACTTCTAAGCCTGTTTAAACCAGTACATTAAATATTGTTCAAGAACCGGGTCTAAATATATCATCAGTCTGGCTTTTTGGTGTGAGTCAGTTTTTATTCTCCCAGATTTTTCCAGTGTGTTGTTTGGAAATTAGTGCAGTCAAATTGTTTTAGTAGGTAGTGTACTTTAAGGCCAACCTGATTTGGAAGCCAAAGAGTTAATAAAATAGTCCTGGTAAGATACTGTCAAGTGATCTCAGCAGCTTAGAGGAGCTTCTGGAACTATTTATTTAATTGTAAAGGATGCAACCTCTTATTCCTATTACTTCTATTTTGATTAATTTACACTAGTTCAGAACTTGAGTTTCTGCTTCTGGACCATCCACTTGTAAGCTGTGATTTGGCTCACATTTAAAGCAAGAAAATTTTATGGGAGGATTTGACCAGTAGATGCAGAAAATATCTTATTCAAACTCAGATTGTGGTCCTAGAAACAGGTTGAATGCAACAAACTTGAACTACATTGCTGGGCAAACCTGCATTTTTAATAGGCACAGCCAGCAGGGATTATGGATGTTAATTAATTATTTGCATGTCTTTTAGGTTAGGGAACAAATACCATTAAGACATCATATGCAGTCTAAATCAAAAGTATGGATTTTCAGTTTCCCCTTTCAAAATCATACCTGAAATGTGTTAAATGTCTCTGGATGTCGAGGTCTAATATTGGAGTCGGTCTGGAGGATCCGAGGGGTGATCTGTCTTGACTTAGAAGGTCTTGGAATTCTTTACATATTTGTCTAAAAGGAAAACGGAAATCCTTCCATAAAACAGGTGTAATCTTTCCCATAAAGCTGATTCTCAAAACAGTCCCACCTTGTCCTGAGTGACCTCATTCATAACAGAATTGCTTGGCAGAATTGTTGTTACAGAAATTAAAGACAAACAAATCCATCTCTGGCTTACCTGCCCCAAATTCTCAGAACTAACAACATCCAGAATCTCTTGAACAGGAATATTTTCCCTGTGAAACCATATTAATGCTAACATTTTAAAATGTGATTTTAAAATCCCTGAATAGGACCCATTCTGGCAGTGTAAAGTCTAGCTTAGCTCACCTACATTGGCAGCAAGCCTTATGGTTAAAGGAATTGGTGAATTTGCATTAGAATATACCTGAAATGTGTAAATTACTCTGTTATTTAGTTTGTGTAAATACACCAATACTTGTACATGGGCTTGTGTACATTGTGGGCACTGCTTTTTCTGCAAGTTGAAGCTCTGGACATTTTGGACTTGCCTTCTTGACTCCCAACCCTTAGGACAAAGGGGGTGTGAAGGAAGGACCCTTTGTAGTGAGAATTCAGGGTCTGTCTGCTCTGGTCTCCCACCAGCATAGTAGCCCATCTTCTATGTAAAGGAAGGATGGTCTCACTGTTTTCCCTCTCCCACTCAGTCTTCTCTGAGGCTTCTCAGGATGCCTCAGCACCTGGGGGTTTAATTTATTCCCTGGAATTCCCCTATATGGCACCTAGCAATAGGAAATACCCAACAATAAGGCTTTTTGTTCTTGTGTTGTTGCCTTGCTGTTCGTAAATTAGCCCAGGAATGTTCTACCAACAAACTTTTAAAAAGAGAAACCAAATCAGTTCCATTTAGCTCATGTCCTCAGAAGATCATTATCTGGAAGATGAATGAACAGACATCACTTACTTTCACTTGGTTTATGATTCAGTTAATTGAAAAAAGGAAAGGGGACCTGTCCAAATCAGCATGGAGCTCTCCATTGCCTGTACTGGAAATAAAGGCACTAATGGGGGATCAGGAGGGCATGGTCACCTCCAGATGATCAGGACACCCACTTGGGGACCTGATCTTTGTTGGGTTAAGCTGGTACTGGTCACAGTGACTGCATGTAGCCTGGTAGCAGTGCCACCCAGTGAAGTGTAGAGTGACAAGGGCCACCCTCACACCTGCAGACCATTTGTCACCATCTGATAACATCCATACAGTTATGTTCCTCTGGCAGCACAGATGCAACAACTGTGCCTAGGGCCAGTTTCTAATGCTAAAGAGCATCTCTGTTGGTCCATGATCCCTTTTAGGAGACTTATTGCACACCTGGTCCTAGATAAAGTTTGGGTTCTTCATTATCACCTTGTAACTCCTGTCTTTTGGGACATGCATATAATGGAAAAAAATGGGTAAACTCAGCTCGTTGGTCTTTACAAAGTCCTTCACTGCTGAGTTATAAGCAAGAAAACTGTGCTAGGCTGGTTTTACCCTTCACTTTATGACAGTGATACAAGCTGGGAACAGAGATCTTGGATAGCTCTCTCTTGACTAAGAAGAGATGCAGAAACCAATTTCCTGCTGTGCTGCTGGACCCCATCCAAGCCTGATTTCTCTAAATGCTTGTCATCTGCATGGACCTAGACACTGACTGCTTGAAAAGACAGCATCACCCCAGCCTTTCAGGCAAAGAGAGGTATTCAGCAGAAATGTATGTAAATGCAGCATACAGTTTTAATGAATCAGGTCCTTAGAGGAAAAACAGTTCCTTTCAACAACTGAAAACAGTCAGTCATTTTGGCTTCTAAACAATCCACTATCCCCAGTCGGCCCTGTCAGCACTGCTCTTCTCTCCTTCCTCCAACCTCTACTTTCTACCTGTTGAAAAAGTTCATCTTAAAAGTTCTTTTATTTTAACAAAGGAAAGTGTCAGAACCAAGTGTGCAATTAAGTTCCCTTCTATCTTCACGTGTCAAAAGTCTTTCGTGAATGTTGGCAGATTGAAAGAAAAGAAAAAAACTTTTTTATTATACATGAAAACCTGCAAAAGGCAGTAACCTACTTTTTTTTTCAAGGGGATTTCTAGGCAAAGTGGTGTCTCAGAGCCTCCACTACCAGTAAAATATCACCTGGGGTAGTGACAGGGAGAGGGATTGGAAGTTTTTTGCTGAGTTGGACTGTGATTTTGAAAAAGCAAAGGAAGATGGTTGTGCTGTTCTAGGGGGGCCACAGGTTAATAAAAATAGTCCTGGTCAGTCTTGCATAGAAGACATCTAATGATTTGTGATACATGGTCAGATGATCCACTATATGACCAGAAAAAGAGAAAAAATTCTGTACGGGGTCGTAACAAGAGCCCATGATCCCTACCAGTGGCCAAAGCAAATGTCTGGTGTTGAGTACAAGAGTGGGAAATGTGACCCCATGAATCTGATTTTTTCCAAGTGTGGCTGAGTTTCCAGGAATCCAAGGACCAGATATCAGAGAAGTGTCATGAGCCAGATGCTGAGTAGTCTGTGCTGGCTGTAATCAACTCCACAATAAAATTATTATTCACAGTATTCTGGTTGGGTCTGTGTAAATGTCTGTCCCTCTGATCATATGGAAGACCTTGTGCTGTGAAACCCCGGGGTGTTTCCTGTAGGATGCTGAGCCTCTCCAGCAACTGGAATAGTTGACACAGCCTTCAGCAGTGTTGCAACCATCCAATCTGTGAACTGGTCAGGTTCTGTCCCCTGCTGTAAAGCCTCTCAAGCTCTCCCATGCCTCTGCAAGGCAAATTAACCCATATTTAAAGACCCTATAAAACCAGGTCCTACTATATTTTTTTCTATTTCTACATGACTTGAATACGTATCCTGAGACCTTTTTTACATTTCTAGGGTTGACGGGCCAATATAAAAACTCTTTGGCCAGAATTGTGACAATTCAGTATTTTTTGGAGCATTTTGGTCCATCCAGAAAACCATCTGCTTGCCCAAACAATCATCTGTTCAGTCAGAGGAGGTGAGTGGAAAGAAAGAGGAGGAGACTGGTTTATCTCATTGTTTGTGCTTTTCTGACCCTTTCAGCTCTTTTCAGCTTGTTTCACTCCCATCCTGCCATTGCTGACCCTTGTGTTCAGCAGTGAACAGTGCCTACACAGCCCAATCATCTCTTCTTCCCATGGCAATTATTATGTAGAGCTCTCATTCTTCATTTCCTAGTCCATAAGACTGTTAAAACAGACCATGGCATCATCCTGTTGCATCAATTTGTGCTGTCCCAGGCAGGTCCTGAGTTTGCAAATGGAAGAGACCATTTCTATAATGTAGCTTTGGAAGATGAAGCAGTTTAACAAAATGAGTGTGATTTGTTCCATGGTGGACAGCAATCTTGTTTTTGTTCTCTGTAATTCTACCAGCATAGTCTCAGATCAGGTAGGGCTGAGCAGGGTAATGAAAAGAGTCACTTAAGCTCAGTGGCCTCCATGTGTTGGCTGTTGGCATCTAAAATATCATTTTTTAGCCTTCACTGGCCTGTGGGCCACAGTTCTGTGCATGGCAGCTGAGCTGCTTCCACTCAGGGTGGGTGGATTGCTTGATTACAAGGTCTGGATGCCCTTGATGTCAAGGAGGCCTGGGAGTTCCTACTGGACACTGGAGCATTCATCATTGTGGACATTTAGGGCTCTGTTTCATTACCCACATGAAGATTTGTAATACCCAAGACATCCATGGCCATGGCAGATACAACACAGTAACAAAAAGAGATCTGTGTGCCCCTGGAGCAGCAGCTCATGGCCAAACTGGATAACCCAGTTCCACTCAAATGGCAGTGGGTGCCTGTGTTTGGGCGGCTGAGCAGAGCCAATGAATTAGGATGTCTAAATCCATAATGGAAATACACCTAGATATGAAAAACTGTGGAAATCATTTTACCCTTTCCACTTGTTTTTCTCATCACCTATATTCTGGGGATTGTGGAAATTGTTCTTTCTCCTTATTTTTCCTCAGGACCACACATGTGAGAATGTCTGTGGGCTTCTGGCTCTGTCCCACAGTGGGCAGCAGCAACACACACAGGCAGCAGCACTCCAGCACTTCCCACAGACAAAGCTTGAGTGATCTTACCACCCTGGAATTTCTGTGTTGGTTTTGGCAGCAGCATAATAATGCCCTGCTTTTTCTGGTGTCAGCACTCACAAGCCCATGAGTCAGGGAAGTTGTGGAATTGCTGAAATTGCCAACCTAGAGCTTCAGTATGGCTGGTGAGCAGTGGAAAGTCCTGATGCTTGTCTAGAGCTCTTTGCATCAGACATGTAGAAGCATGGCTGGGAAATGCCATGCTGATACTGTGATGTCATGGACCTGTGCCTCCTGGAACACCTGGGCAGGACTGGGAATCCCTGTTCTCCTTGCAGGCAGGAGAGGGCAGTAGTAACACACACATTGACCCATCTGTCCCTGTTACCAAAACTGACTGCAGGAGGATGTGGCCTTTCTATTATTGACAGACCTCTCTGAGCAATTTACCTGGTGCTTTTATCTGATAGGACAGGGAGAAAAGTAGTTTTGTTCCCAATAATTTCTGGATAACAGCCTACAAGCCCGAAGTTCATGGGGGTTAGAGGCAGGGCACGCCCATGATACCTCATCTCAGTAGTGAAGGAGTCTGAGAAAGTGGATATGGGGTGGTGAGAAAGGATAGTGAGGCTCTTATGTGCCCCTGAGTGGCACAGCCTTTGGGGACAGGACATAAAAGTGACCCCCCAATTATTACAACCCATGGCTTTGTGATTTCTCACTAGAGCCAGGGAAAAATGGGGAAGATTTGCATCGTTTTGGTTGAATTATGTTCTGTAGATGGGAAAAATCCTCATCTGGGAGGCAGGATCTTAAGGGGCTACACAGCAATGGGGAGACACAACTTGCAGAGAGGAATTTCTTCTGGCCAGCTGCTTTATTTCCATGCCTCTGAAACCCCTGGAGCCCTTAAATGTGGATAGAAGTAAGAATAAGATGATATTCCACTTACATTATTCCTTTTAATGTGCAGGGGAATTAGAAACATGGTATATGAGGTCTCTCATCACATTCATAACCAGAAAATTCCTGCTGACCCACATGGTGATGCTGTTATCATCCCAGGGAAGGACCACAGACTATATTCATGGGATTCACAAGCATGAGATGTTTGAGTGCATCTCATCCCTGGGTCACTGTCAGTGCTCTGGGTACAAGAGGGACACCAAGGCCAGGAATCTTGCCAAAGCAGAATTGGGATACACAGGCCAATCCTCTTGCTGGTCAGCCCTTCCCCCAAGTACAGGGAAATTCCTCCCTGTTGGATATATCACAGCCTGGAAGAGTTTTCAAACACTTCCAGCATGGAGGGGATGATTTGAGAGCTCGGATTTGTGGTCTCAGTTCTACTTCAGCCTCAAATACGAAACTGCAGTGAGCACAGCAAGACTGTGAACGTGTTCAAGGTTACCCCACACAGTCAGACCACACACCTAGGGCAGGTCTGCCCTACTCCACACAGACTATTTATTCCTGTTTCCCATGGCTCACGAAGGCTAATTCTTCCCTCATCAAGGCTAATTAACCTAGAAGAAATGTTATCCTAACATGATGTTACTGCTCCAGGGAGACGAGTGGCTTGTTTAGAGTGAGGTCTGATGCCTCTTTGTGTCTTTAATGTCTTTAGCAAAGCTCCCCTGCTGTTGTACATTGTTCCAGTGCCTTTGACTTCAGGGGAGCTCTTGCAGTCTGCATCCAGAGAGGATCTGTCCTTCTGCAAACCAGCTCTCCCCCAGCAGACTAATGATAATTATCCAACAGTAACCAGTACTTCAGCAAAGGCTCAGATCTCCCGCTCACACACAAACAGGAGACAAAGCCATTTCCATCCCATAGATCTTACCATGTAATAATGTCCTCTGTTCTCATCTAAACCAAAGCATCTGGGAAGATGTGCGCGCCCCCTTAACCGCAGGCAATGAGAGCGCAGCCACTAAAACCCCACTGCAGTAAATCAGGTCCCTCTTTCAGCATCTCTGAGGAGGATCTCACTCACCCACAGCCAGAGAGCGCTGCTGTGATAGCAGCCACCACAATCCCAGCTCCATACTCCCACTCCTCCCTCCCCCAGCCCACAGATCCAACATGGAGAAGTGACAGACCAATTTCTTTTTTCGCTTCCCCTCCCTCCTTACTTGGTCGCTAGGATCATCTTTTTCCTCGCTGTCTGCTCTTTCTGTTCCATGTGCTGTCTGGCAATGTGCTCTCCTACTGCCTTGGCAGGGAACTCTGTTTCACAGGTGTAGCCGAAATCTCTGGCCAAATGTAGTGCTTCCCCTGCGGTCAAACAAAATGGGTCAGTCATTTCTTAGGGTTATTATTACCATCATCATCATTATTATATTGTTGTTATTATTGTTACAGTTTATTACACTCTTTGGAAAAAAAACCAAAACAACCCAAACATTAGCAAATCACTTCTGTAGACAGCGATTCTCAAGTTACACATTTCAGCCCAATTGGCCTGTTGATGTTTAGGCATCAGCTGGTGCCAGGCAGAAGATAGGAAGGATATTTCTCTCATCAGATGGAAAGATGTCTCTCTCAGGAGAAAATACTGGCTGAGACACTTGGCCCTGTCTTGCCACCAGTGAGTATTGGGCAGCAACCCAATTTTGCAAGCCCTGTTCATCATCAATATTCAAGGTATGGAAAAGAGCAGAAAGGAGGAATAAACAACTTTGAAGATCTGAGTCAGCCTTTGGTGCTTCACTGCCTGTGTCTAATGGAAGAAGAGCCCTCTACCCCAGGAAAGACCCATGGGGATAACACACATTCCAGTACATTTGCTTAGAGGTTAAGCCAACAGTACAAGTGTCCCACACCAGAAAAGAGCAGACCTCAGGGGAGAACTCAATAAATAATCTTGTTTCCAGAAGGATTGCAAACAAAACTGACCAGGCAAAACAACAAGGGAAAATTATGAAGATGGCAGTTGCACTGAACACCTCTCTACCTCACTGCAAAGGCTGAACACAAGAACTCAACTCTGTGCTGGCTGCCAAACGCCTCTGGAAGGGCAGGACCCTCTTCACTAGCTTAGAGAATCCAGAATTTAATTTTAGGGTTTACTGAACACTCTGACCTGCACGCTGTGACTCTGACAACCTCAGTATGGGATTTATCTGATCAAAAGCAGCTGCCTAGATTGTGAACAGCTGTGCCTAAGTTAGTTTTGCCTGGTGGGAAATAGGCATTTCCAGATGACACTTGCTCTCATTTCATTGCAGAAAGAAGAAATAGGTCAGCTACCAGAAGCGTATGTTGAAGCACATCTGCATGAGTGACTAACAGAGATGTGCTCCAGAATAGTTTTGGAGTTCAGGGGTTGTGGGTTTTTCACTTTTCTTTTTTTTTGTTTCAGAGTTGTGTGTTTGATTGCCATCAGGAGAAGCGGCATTGGACTCTGGCTCTTGAAGTTCAAAAGGCTGAAGCTGTCAGGAGGGATACAGGACATGCACCTCCTCACTTTGAGAATATCTGCAGTGGAATTCATCAGATTAAATGTCAATATTGATGTCTGACTTAATGCTTTCAAGTCAATGGAGACAAAGTAGCACTTGAAGCATGTATCATCCTATACTAGAGTAGAAGGCAAAAGGGAATCAGAGAATTATGGAAAGTCTAGATTAGAACTCAGGAAATCACCTTCTGCTGACAGCATCACCTTAGATGAGGTTATTCAAGGCTTTTCCAAGCCTGGTTTTGAATGTTTCCAGCTATGGAAATTCCACAGCTGTTCTGAGTAACATAATAAAATGTTAATTATTAATTTAACTTCATTTAATCATGAATTTAAATCATTAAACCCAGAAGTGCTGACTTCTCCCTATTTACTATGATCTGACATGAGAAGGTGCAACTGCAGTGAAGGTGGGGAGATGAATCCCATGCTCAGCAGGGCTTGGTTAAGCCAAGGAAGAGGAGAAGTTCCATGGAAACAGTGGTCCTGTGCCAGGGACAGTATGAGGAATAAGAAACTGCATGCACTGACCTCTACTTGAACTCCATTCTCCCTCTTCTGAGATATTATTGTCTCCCCTTCTGCCACTGGAGTTTTCATGGAAAAACATCTTTTGATTCCACAAGAAAATACTTTACTGTGTGTTTGTCTGCCCCAGTTTATTCAGGTAGTGACAAAATTCATGCACCACTCCCAGGAAATCTGTTTGCTGATACCAGCCAGCTACAACCTCTGCAGCTGTAACCAACTTTACAGAAAAAATTGAAGATTATAGTCAAAATCATCTGCTTTCTCTGGATTTTTTTTTAAAACATGATTTTTCAGTATTCCTAAAAAGAATAAAGACATTAACAAGCAATCAGTACCCCTGAGCTGAAAGGAGAAACAGTTTCCACTTAGTTTGCAGCTTCTACAAAAGTAAAATAATTTCCAGTGAAAGCAAAATGTGTTTCAGTGATAACAGAGAATCAGAACGAACAGGCATAGAGCTGACTGATTGCTTTGTGCTTCAAACATCTATCCAGGCTTCTTCATGGGAGAGAAAGGGTGCAAATTTAAGCCATAGATTTTACATTTCTGTAGAGCAGTTTCAAAAGGTCTATTTCAGATATGCTTTTATTCTTCCTTAAATAAAGACTTGCAGAATAAATCTATTTCAGAAGAGCACCAGGGTTTTCTTTTCAACAAAATTCTGTTAAAATACTTTGTAGGTTTATCTTCATTCCAGCATGGAAAGAAAATAAAAGTCAAACCCTTTGAAGCTGTCATCAGGTGGAATTGCAATTTTCCAGACAGCTTCATCATGGTCCCAGTCAGTCCCAGTAACAGTACAAGGAATGTAGACAGCAAAGAATTTAAACATTTAGCCATTGGAAAAGTGTTGGTTTCTTCAAGACAGCAGAGCTTTTTGTGTTGAAATGTAGGCATTCATTTAACATGATCAAAAATTAAGTGACTGAAATGTGAATGTTTCCACTTACTGTTAGAAAAAAAAGGGAATTAAAATTTGAATTGTCATTCAAATTTATATTTATAAAGATCGTTTATATTATTTTCTAGAGCTGAGAAAATTATACTAAACTGTTCTGATAATCTGAGAAAATTATTCAAAGGTATAAAACCTGTCTGGAGCCGGGGTTGTGACTGTGATATAAAACCATTTGAGCAAAAAGAAACAAAATTACTTATCTCTTCATGGATATAGATTGGTAAAAATGTAGATACAAATGTAATTACTGTTTTTAATGAAGTAATAATTAAAATAATTTAAATTAAAATTGAAAATATTTTTTGCTGGAAATGGAAAGCTCACATATACTAAAAATGCATGTTAGAGCTATGCATATTTATTCTTATAAGCATGCATATGCTATAAGGAGCAGGCATCCTGAATTCTAAGTACAAATTCTAAATTAAAAAAAACTTAAAAATTTGGACTTGAGAACACTCTGCAGAGCATAATTTCTCCTATCTCATTGTTAAGCAAAGATGTAATTTCAAACCAGGACCAAATGATAATTTGATATTTAGAAGTGTACTGTGATATACTTTTTTTTTTGTGACTAGATATCCCCTTGATTACTGTACAGTAGATTAAGTCTGCTTGGTGGGGGAAAGTAGTTTATACAGTGTCATAGAATATGTTGTTTCTTTTTCTACAGCACAATTTGGACAAACATTTACTTTGGGAGAAAATGTGTAAATGTTGGAAATGTGGATGAATTGACCTTTTTCTTTTACCTTAGATTTCCAATCTTCTGCCTAGTTGTTATTTATTCCTTCACAGTAGGAATCACGATAAAGGTAGAAACAACGGAAACCCCTTACTATTATAGTTACTTGCTTTGTTTCAATGTAAATTCAACCTAAAATCCTAATCCTAAAAACCAATTTCTCCATGTGGAAATGTGGATGAATTGACCTTTTTCTTTTACCTTAGATTTCCAATCTTCTGCCTAGTTGTTATTTAACTCACAGTACAATCACAATAAAGGTAGAAACAACTAAACCACCTTACTATTATAGTTACTTGCCTTGTTTCAGTCTAAATTCTACCTAAAATCCTAATCCTAAAAATCTAAAATCCAGTTTCCCATTGTGGAAATGTGGATGAACCAACCTTTTTTCTTTTACCTTAGATTTCCCATCTTCTGCCTAGTTGTTATTTACCTCACAGTAGGAATCACAATAAAGGTAGAAACAGCTAAAACCCCTGACTATTATAGTTACATGCTTTATTTCAATCTGAATTCAAGCTAAACCCCAATTTCCCCGTGTGTGACACCCCCAGCTCTTTCCTCCTGCCAAGATAAAGAGAAATGCTGGGAATCTTGGACTCTCCTTAAACCCAGCTCTGCATCTCCTGCCTCTCGTCCGCAGTTTGACAATTGACCAGCGAGCTTTGCACGATGGAAAAGGGACAAGTGCTGGAGCAGAATGGGCAGGGAGCCTCGGTGGGGAGAGCAGCACCTTGAAAGGTTTCTGTGGGCAGGTGCAAGGAGCAGAGTGAGGGTCCCCTGGGGCCAGCAAGAGTGAGAGCTGCTCCGATGAGGAGTGAAGGCAGGAGCTGTGTCCCCAGGAGAGGGACACTCGGCATCTGAACCTCCCACTCTCCTCGGCTGAGCCTCCTCCGGATGCTCTACCCGGCAGAAATGTTACTCAGGGGGAGGAGGGACAGGCGGGAGGTGGAAGGAAAGTTTATTCTATTTGTAGGGTGAGAAGGGAGGAGGAACAAGTGGAAGGATGTTTAAACAAAGGCTGGTGGGGGAGAAGTGTGATAGTTGAGAGCACGATGAAAAAAGAAACCACTGACCTATTTTGCTCAAGAGTTTTTGTCCCCAAATGATGAATGTCATTAATTCTCTGTCTAGGAAATTTAGTGTCTTAATCAGGTTTGACAGAAAAACAAACTCTAGATTTTTTATTAGTTTTTCTTCTTTTTTTTTTTTTTAATCTGATGGTTTAAAAATCATTCATGCACTGCTTTAACCTGCATCTGCAATCACATTTATGCCTTGTTAAGTGACCCATTCAAACAGAAGGGGACACATCCCCTTTTTCACGTCCTTCCTTGCTCCCGCTGGACAAGCTTTTGACTCTTTTGAGCCCACAGTAAAGCTTAGCCTTGGAAATACTAGTACTTGTCTCAGAAGACTTTATTTTACAGCTATTATGTAGGAATCTTCCTTTTGGAGCTCGTAAGAAAAATGACCTTTCCCTCCATCCAGTCCAGGCACTAGAGGGCATCCCTCGCCTGCAGGTTACACAAAGATGTGTCCCCAAACTGCTCAGGAGAGCCCTGCAACACTGACTTCACCCTCCCTGTCTGCCTTTCCACTCGTGGTGCTGATTTATGTGCATGACAAAGAGAACAGAACTGATCTGTCAAACAATTCTTATTTTGGTCCCTAACAAAGACTCTAAAGATGTGACCTGATCCAGCCAGCAGTAAGCATCCTGCAGCAGAGCAGAACTCCAAAGAGAAAAAACTTTGCAGAAAACAGGAGGCCACAGAGTAATGTTCATAAAATCTGGACCTTCATGTGACAGCCAAAGCCTAGAAATAAATTTCAGTTCCTCCTTGAGTTTAACAGACTCCCCAAAACTCAATGATTTCAGTATGTTTTAGAGGAAGAGAAGTATGAGTCATGACAGAGATTTTTGACTTGGTTTGGTCAATAAACACAATAATGCAACTAGTTATGCCTTATCTTGTATCACATAGATATCCAAGAGTTTGGGCATGCTTTTATATTAAAGATATATTAAAACCTCAATATATTGAAGACTGGGACGACTTGTAGTAATAATAAATTTGGAACCATCTAAAGAAGTCAAGAGTGACACAATTCTGGGTTCTTATGAGAGGTACACAAAGTGTACTTGATATTTTAGAGATTTAATAAAACTAACAAATTATAATTATTATTTCTATTTCTGTATTGCTATCACACAGAAAAAGCTCATGTTGGGAGTTGGAGAGGAGGGTTTGAATCCTTCTCTCTGGATTCTCTAAACCACAGAATGAGCCTGTGTCCTTCCATTTCTGCCTCCTCCAGCAGCAGGAACTGATGAAGGATGGTTTTCCTTTAAGAAATTGTGCTGTAAGTTAGTTCCACTTAGAAGGAATATCTGCATGTCCAAAGTGAGAACAGCTTATACTACCAAGAATTCAATGAGCACCACCAAGTTTGACCCAGAATTGGTTACACAGACAGGAAATGAGCTTCACTAGGTTTTCTGTGGGAATGTTAATATGGTGGTGCCAGTCCCAAAAATTCCATGGGATAAAATTCACAATTAGCATATCCAGGCAAAAAGGTCTCTGCCAAAGTGAGCTCAGGCGCATTAGTATTTGTCTTTAGGACTCACAGCAAGGCAAGGGAAAGCAAGGCAAGTCCAAGAACAGAAGCAACACCTTAGGCTTGAAAGCAGGTTTGTTACTGGCTTTGAATAAAGGACAAGGAGGTGGGCACAGCTCCATTCCTGGGAAGCAGGAATCTAACCCTGACTTAGAGTAAAGGTTCTCAGCCATCAGCCCCAGGTCAGCAGCTGTCAGACAGGTACCTCCCTCTCAGTCTCTTCTGATGAATGAACAGCTGGTCACATAGAATCCCAGAACCATGGAATGGTCTGGGTTGGAAGAAACCTTAAAGATCAGCCAGCTCCATACCCTGCCATGGTCAGGGACAGCTTCCACCATCCCAGGCTGCTCCAAGCCCTGTCCAGCCTGGCCTTGGACACTTCCAGGGATCCAGGGGCAGCCACAGCTTCTCTGGAAAATCTGTGCCAGGGCCTCACCACCCTCACAGGGAGGAATTTCTTCCTGATTTCAGCTTAAATACATTTCTCTGTTTACTAATAAAACCCAGCTGTGTTTATTCTACTCTGACCTGGGATGCCTGAATGTGGGAACAGCCCTTGCTCCTCTAACTTGGTACCTTTTCTAAGACTGTAACTC
This sequence comes from Molothrus ater, assembly GCF_012460135.2. NCBI lineage: Eukaryota > Metazoa > Chordata > Aves > Passeriformes > Icteridae > Molothrus > Molothrus ater. Next base: position 109,435,615 of record NC_050480.2, on the reverse strand, counting down.
CATGAGAGGTTCCTCTTGCAAGCAGGTGTGATATGTATATAAATACACACCTGTATTTCAGAGCAGCCCCACTGAACTTCCCTGTGCTCAGTGACCCCTGAAAATCTCAGTCTCTTGTCATAGATGCTGAAAATCATCAGTGTTGAGGATTCAATGCTATTTCTGCCTTGAAGAGTCTCCATCCTTTGGGATAATAAAAAACTCAGAAAGTCCTGAGCAAGCTCTTCTAATTGACCCTGCTTTGAGCAGGAGGATTGGCTTGGGAGATCACCAGAGGTGTCGTCCAGCCTCAATCCTTCTGTAATTCTGTAATTCTGTGGTAATAGGTGCTGAGACCTCAGCCTACTTGCCTAGATCTGTATGGCCCTTTCAGGCTATGATTGTAGAAGGTATTGACCTTTAGGATGAGCTGAGTTCTCTCAGCATCAAGGAGGAGGGATCTGAAATTCCCAGAGCTGCAGCTCACAGCCAAACAACAAACTGGGTACTTAGTGGATTCACCCAGAACAGAAGAGATGCAGGTAGAGTTTCTTCCCTTTGCCTGAGGGGTTTGAACCTGCATCTCCCAGCTGAAGGTTTGAAGAACCTGGCAGTATTTGGTGAATGATATTTAAACAACAAATAAAGGCCAAGAAAGTATCTCCTGAGCCTGTCTAGATATTATCTGAAAACAGATTTCATTCATTTATGTGTGTGGGGAAAAGGCTTGTCTAAATATTATGCTTTCTTATGGGAGACAAAAAAAAAATCATCATATTTTTGGACCAGCTCCAGGAAATTCATAAGTTAAAAAAAAAGAAAAGGAGGATAAACAAACCTACTTACAGAGTTAGTATAAGACATTCATCTCTCTCACAAGAACACTCAGAACATCGATTTGTAAGCACAAATCAATGCTGAGGAAACTGCAGAACCAAGACACTTGCTGGGAGCCAAGGTACCTCAGAGTAAACTTCCATTCTGCAACTCACTCTTTCTGTGGCTTTAGGCAAGTCAGGTCTCTTTATACAAAATACAGATTATGGAATTTAACCCTATGGCTGAAAAGGGTTGCATGCCATGAAACATTTTAATTATGGTTATATTATATTGCAATATTAGAGACCCTACCTTCTACCAGGGAAGTCAGGAGTGTGACATTTGCTGCTTTTCTTCTTCCTGCAGGCAAATTTAGTCCAAGTCTGTCTAATTTTTCTCTCAAGCAGCGTCCTCCGTTCTTGGATTTTGCTCTGTCATGAGAGAACAGCAGGAAAAAGAGATATTTGTCATTATTCTGCACCTTTCCCCCATATAAGCCTAGAAATTGTGCACACTTCATTGACAAATACGTGGGGTAGTGCCTGCAGTAGTGACATCCATGGGAAATATTTCAGAGCTGTATTCTTAATTTCCTGCTTGCTCTAGGTGATTCTTTAACATCAGCTTTTTGGCAGAGTTAGAGGTTGTAATGCCTGTCATGGGGGCATCAGATCTTCAGGCAGTTTCCACCTAGTGGAGCCCAGTGTCCTGATTTGGGCATGACACCTGGGGTAACAGTGACTAAATGTAAATATTGACAGTGCAAACACTTACACCTGATTTAGCCAAGCCAGGCTCCAAAGACAAATTAGACAGAAACATGACCTTAGAATTAGATTAAACAGATGTCCACAATGAGTGAACTTTACTCATCTGGCTTGTCTGGCTGTAAAAGGAAGCCAGATAGCTACTTAAATGTAGATATCTATATGGAAACCAGCTCTAACTATCCCTCTATAATTTATGTAGAGACCTGGGCATTTAGAAATGTTGTCCCCTAAGCCCCAAACTCACAAGTAATAAGGCCAAAGCAATAGGAAATGCTGAAGCTAAAATCTCAGCCGACATTGGTTATCTGTACCCCTATGCCAAACATCTATATCCCATTGTTCTCACAAAATGGGTCCTGGTGTGTCCCAGCTACTTTTCTATAGTGTTTGAGGCATTTCAGACAAATTCACTTATGCAGCAGATGTAGGTTCAAATTCTTCCTCAGCCTGAGGGAATTTTAACCTGTATCTTTAAAACAGATGCAGCAGTCAGCTGACAGCAAATAACTAATGTTAAAATGCTTCAACAATGAATAAAACAGTGACTGGAACCCTGATATCTCCCATCCCAAATGAATGACCTGTCCTTTAATTAGATAAGAGTCTACACCTTTGCTTTTTGTACAAGAAATACATAATTAACCCCAAACGAGATTGAAGGGTCCACAGCTTAGAAAAAGTAATCACTGAGTAGCAAAAATAATTAGCTAAATACTTTGAGGTTCATGTTCAAGTTCCTTCAGGCAGAGGAGGAAACCAAACACAGAGTATCACCATTTGGATGTCTGCTTTTATGCATTAAAAAATAAAACAACTTTGGCCACATTATTTGTCAGAAATATCTTCTGAAAAGATTTTTTTTCTTTATTCAGAAGAACACTTTATTCCCAAAGCAAGCTATTTGGGAAGATAGGTAACCAGTGACTGCTGACAGGATGCAGAAACAAGCCTTCAAGGTCTGAGGCAAACAATCAATGCGATTTTGTTTTCCTACATCTTTCCTGGTCAAATACACAGTACTTGAGCCTGTTCCCTAGCTGTGAAACCCTCAGTTACAAACTGACCAAATCTCTTCCCTTGCTCTCTCTGATTCATAAAACTGAATTAGCACATCCAAACTGCAGACAGGGAGGAGTCCCTGGCTTTTGCAAACTCCTAAACCATGCCAAGGATTAATTTGGGAGAGGAGATATTTATGGGGTGGGTCAAAAACCTGTGGGGATCATTCAAGTGTTTTAACAGAGGAGAGAAGTGAGCCCCCACATTCAAGTCGATGCCCTTGAATCCATAATAGCTTGCACTGTATTGATGAAATGTGCAGCACGAGTATTTAAATGAGAATTAGCTGAAGGTTTCTCCAGGATGAAACAAATAGAGGGGAAAATTTTGTTGAATGTAGATTTTGGATCCCAATGCTCATAGAGGCAGTTGAATGGGACTTACACCTTGGAAACAATTTATAGTCTATAGTCATTATTCTCCAAGATGTGTCAAGACAGCTCTGGAGTGCCTGCATGTCTCATGCTGGTTAAAATGACTTTCAGTACAAGCAGGAGGATCAGTGTGGCCCTCAGTGCCAGCAGTGAAATGGCCCATGACTTTGCAGCTAGTTTTGATCAAAGGGTGTTCAAGCAGCTGATGCCATCTGAGCTGACGCCTCAGGGACACCGTGACTTAGACATGCCTGGCTGAATTACAGTTTCCTCCTGGTTTTCCTCTTGCAGTGTGAGGCACAGTCTGCCCCTTTCCTTCCTTCTGCTCCTGCTCTCTGCAGGTGTCTGCTCTGGTCAGTGAAGGGTCAGAGGCAAAACTTTACCTTAGTATTCATTTCTCCCCAAATGTGTCTCACAACGAGAATAGTAAAACCAGATTATTCTGTCTTTTTTGCACTCAAAAAAACATGCAGAGAAAGGAAGGAAAAGGCATCTCTACATCTTGGTGTTTTATTTTTTTGTTGAGGGAGGGCTGTAACTACTGTAAAACGATTTGCTTTAAGACTGTTTTCAGCAAGAATTTAGATTTCTAGGTCTGGTGAAATTTTCCACACATTGAATTTCCTCCTTTTTTTGCTCAAAACAAGTCAAAGCAACATCTATCCACATCTGATGAGTAACTGAACAGAGGTCAAAAAAATCATTTTGATGAAAAATGTAAACTTCCTTATTTATTGAAAATTCCCCAGTGTTCCCTCCTGATCCATCCCCTTTTGTTCACCTCAAATGTGACCCTTATCCAAGTAAGGAAAAAGAATAAAACCTATCTGTTGAAAAGAAATAAAATTACAGCAATTACTGCATTGCCTAGGAGTTGTTATCCTCACCTTCAACTTACCTTCTCAAAATACCTCCGAGGAGGGAGGCGTTGAGGCATTCTGGTGGTGAAAGGCGCCTCTTCACCTCTGCAATGGTCACTTTGTACTTGGAAGTGGAGCTGAGCAGGGACAAGCGACCAGGAACGGAGCAGAACAGGTCAGTGGGGTTGACAACACAGGTGCCACCTTCAAAAAAAGGAATTAAAGTGAGGGAAGCCTCCTCTTCTGTGTTTTGGCAAACTCAACCATAAAGAACAATTCCATGCTTCTCTTGCGGTTGGTTTTGTTTGGGTTTGGTTTTTCTTAGGGTGTGTGTGGTTTGGCTTTCTGTAATATTATTGTTCTGAGAAAAATGAATGTGTTGGAATTTCAGTGTGGGAACAGTGAATTATTAGATCTCATAAGATTTACAGTCAGAACACCTTGTTATGGTTATTTGATATCATTTCATTTCATGCTCTGAAAAAATTCCTGATTATCACTGAGGTCTCTCCAATCTAGTATGATTAAAAAAATAAGATTGAACCCTCACTCACAATTTAAAATAAAACCACAGTTTGTGAAAATATTGAGACACTGATTCTAATGAGAAATGTTAAATTTAACTCTCATATCAGTATCTAGAATTACAAAGATGCAAGAACATGGATATGCAGTGATTTGCAGCAAGAACAGCTTTCCACACCTTTGAACTCATAAATTCCTTCCAAAGTTAGGTCAAATCCTCAGCTGATATTAACGATTGAAATCTATTGAGCTACATCAGTTTATCTCAGGTTAGCTCTGAAATTGTTTATTTCTTGAGAGTGTCAATTACTTGGCCTGGGTCTAAAACTGCTGAATGATCACCAAATCTTTCAGTCAAGACTGTGATCAATAACTCCTCGGGCAAATCTGAGCTTTTAACTTAAAGTTAGTATGAGAGAGAGAAAGAGAGAAAACTTTCTCTTCAGCCAATCCAAGAGAGTAGAACAAATTCCCAGGGAAAAAAAAAAAGAAACAATCTTAAGGACTAAAACATATTTTATCACCAAGCACAAAGCAATTTTCTTTGACCTGCCTTCTCCAACCTGACTACAACAAAAAAATTCTGTGGAAGAAATAAACCTTACCACTGCATGCACTATTATTCCCTGGGGGAAAGATAAGAAAAAGAAGAATGAGCTGCATATGACAGGGATACAAAATATCATAAAATTCAATGCACTACTAGAAGGAGTTCAGATGGTTTATGTGAGGATGGTGATGTGAAGACCTTCTTAGAGTAGAATTTATCTGTGCTCATCACTCATGCTTAAAGGAGGCATACTGTATCTTTTAAAATACCCTGATAGTTTCTTTTTTCCTGGGAACATCTTAATCTTTTTTAACTACAAAAGCTCACTTTGCTGCACTTTAAAATTTTGGCTTCTAACCTAAATTCTATAATGAGAATAGAATAGAATAGAATAGAATAGAATAGAATAGAATAGAATAGAATAGAAGAGAATGACAATTCAAAGGTCCCTTTAGGCAAGATCCTACGCCTTTATCAACTTACACATGCAGCCCTCTTAAAATTAAGGTGACTCTGTTCCACTTCTCACAGAGACAGACTGAAGGATGAACCTTCATTAAATGCAGACTATTGCTTGCTTACATAAGGCAAACAGAATTTCTTTCCAAATATTTCAGTTCTTGAAGGTATATTTAAACACTTGTGCTGACAGCAACACCAGAAAAGAACATCTCTTGGTATCAGTCCCAGATGGGTGAGATCCTGACTCAGTACAGCAGGGTATTTTATGACTTCTAATTATGTTCCAGGGCAGATATTAGTGTCCACTTCTTAGACAGGATATAGAGACAATTCATTCATCACCAAAATATAGGCACATCAAGGGCACTGATGCACATTTTTACACAGCTCAAAGCTACAATTAATAAGCTCATGTGCTCAAACACAGAAATCTGGCGCCACACGCCTGAAATAATTTTGGGTCTGTGTTGTTTTGGTGTGTTTGGGTTTTCTTTGGTAGATTTTCTTTTTTTTTTTTTCCCAGAAACCTGTAAATATTTTCAAGCAACATTTTCCAACTTCTGGTCTGTCAGGTACATTTGTGAAGAGCGTTAGCACGGAGTAGATCTGTTTGTTTGGCATCTGCCACACAATGCACATACACACGTGTATATATATATACGTGTCAAGAAAACAGTAGCACTGTCTACATATTTATTTACTTCAATGAGTCTCTAGATTTTATAACGAGTGAGACTCTACTGAAATCAGTGTCATATTAAAGTTCATCTCCTTGCCAGGTTAAGCGAGTATGTGCACCCTTTATGCCAGATAAATAATTGTTCCTTTAATCCAAAAACCTGTTACCCTGCAGCTGCTCCTACACTAACCAGAATTTACTGGAACACTTCTTATTACTATTTAGTAGAAAGTTGCTGAAATATTTTAAAATATCATGCCCAAGCAACATGATCTAAACCAAAGCAATTCCAGGTGAGCCAGGTATGGGTTAAAAGTAAAAGAACTCAGCAAGTCTATATCATTTGCTTTCCAGAAACATGGGGAACAAGTAGCAAATTACAAGAAGGTAAAATCTATTGCATATAATTATTTCACTCTATTAATTATTCATTGACACAGCAACAGAGAGCGGTATGGTGCTTTTCAGATGAAGATATATCTTTGTCACAAGCTGTGTGCATTTTTGAAGGCATGTATTTCCTCTCCACCTTGGAAAGAGATGGATGAAGTCCTGGCCTTTGCACCAGGACTTCATCCTGGTTTACCAGGATGTTTACCACCTTTCTGTGGTAAACAGAAAAAGGCATAGAGGGCTGCTGGAAGGAGAGGAGAAAGGAGAAGGGCAGCCACACAGGAAGATGAAGGATTAGGTTTCTTGTCAAACACAAGCTTCAGAGTTCATTCCTTCCTTCCTTCTGATCATGTAGTTAGAGTGATTTTGCAAAGCAGCTTAACATGAAGACCACAAGATATGTTTTAAGGTGAACTAAACAGCAGTGGCAACAACCAGCTTTTTTTCCTGTCAACACAATGCCACTGTAGGTGCTGCTGGAAAAGTCAATCCTCGCTTAATTGTTGACCCAATCTTGTCATAACAGAGTGCTTGAGAGGTGGGATGCTAAGATACCAGCAGAAGAAGCAGAAATAATGCCTCAAAAACAGAGTGGAAATAATCTTTTTTGTGAGTCTAGTGATTCAGCCCGGAGATCCCTATTACTCTCAGCAGTTTTTGCTGGCTTTGGACATCTTTGCAGACTGACTTCTGCTGCCAGGACACATAAGAACCCCTCAGCTCATCAAATTAAGAGCCCCACATGCAGAAACAACAAAGAAATCTGCCCACAGATTTCTTTTTGCCCCACAACACTGTGCCTGAAAAGGGAAAGCTGTGACCCTTGCACCCTGGCTAGTTATCCATGGCATCCATCCTATGGCAAAGCCAGAAAATGGAAAAGGAGAGCAGGCAGACAGTGAGATAACTGGTGGGATCATCCAGCTGATTGCTTCAGCAATTTTGTGCTCTGAGCACCAGGTGAAATGGGCCTCTGAGTGTTGAGAAGACTCTCTTTAGGACAACTGTTTATTCCCATAGGGAAATGAACACATGATCTGATCTGACTTCATCTGTTGCCATAAGGTACTACTTTGGAGATGACTGTACATGGTGATGATTACAGCCAGAGATCTGGAAACAGAGGCAGGACAAGATTTCGGCAATGGGAGAATTATAATTTATATTGCAAATGATAGATTGGGGGAAAAAAAAAGAAAGGAGGAAGATTTCAGGCACTCAGTCCCTTGTTTAAGGCTTCTCTCTCATTCAACTCTATTCCATTACTTTATTCATGACAGAGTTTTAGTCTCTGATCTGTCATCTTCATGTTGATTTCAATAAATGCAATTTGTTTTTGCAATAAGCACAAGATAATAATGGGCTGGAAAGAGAGATGCTTTGTGTAGCTGACCTCATTTAAGAGACAGACCAAGGGCCCAAAACTGCTGTGTACTGAACCCCCAAATCACCTCAAGAGAACATATATAACCTGATGTAGCTAAAGATGTTCCTGCTCATTGCAAAGGGTTGGACAAGATGACCTTTAAAGGTCTCTTCCAACACAAAATATTCTATGATTCTAATCTATTATTATTTTCAAGTGAGAGAGGGGAATGACAAAAGACTAAGTTTGTTTTTATTAGTTTACTTTGGGGGCCCAATCTTTTTCCTTCTGACTGACTGGTTCATGCTCCACACAAGAAGTGTCCCCCTTCATGAGAACTGTGCTTTTGCTTTGTTTCCCAAGCCTAGAACAAACAAAAGTTAGGCTATGTGGTACTGGAAAAGGTATTCAGAGCGAACATGGGGAGAGCATTTTCCCTCTCTCATTCCTGTCTCCACATCAAATAGCACACGTGGGTACAAAATGCCAGCACAAGTGATGATGGGTTGTGCAGATGACAGCAGGGAGAACAGAGCCATGCTCTAACCCACCCATCTTGTCAGCACAATGAAAATCCCAATAACACACATGGTGAGGGAGCTGGCTCTGTTTTGGTTGCAGGTTCCCTTTGTACAGATGAAGAGAACAATGGGGTGGCTGGAGTGTGGTGGTTTATTCTGGTTTAGTTACTCGGGCACCTGCTGAAATGCAAGGCTCCCTTACACCATCAGAGTAAAATATTTGTGCATCCTTTCTTTAATAAAATCAACATTCTGGAATATTTTTGTACTTTCCATAAGCAATGTTTTTGTTTTTTTCAGGAATGGCAGAGACAAATGTCCATCAATGTCACTAGATGGTTTTTACACTTTAAATACATTTTCTTCTAAAATATATGTCTATAATTTTGTGCATCCTTACACTCTGCAAGGCCATCTTTTAGTTGTTAAATGTAACAGCCACAATATGACGAGTGTTTTATATTCATTCAATACAACACAGTCCCTTTCTCCAAAACATTCACCTATAAATGTCATGCACCTATGTAAGGAAACATCATAATAAACTGGTGACAACACTGCAGAAGTGCTGTTTATTTTGTTTTTCAGGATATAGACATTTGTGTACATTATTAAGTATAAGTACACCTGGATGTCAACAGATTGATCTTATATAAAATATTAATAGCATGCTATGCTTTTTATTAGTCTATAATTTATATCTACAGGTGCTGTTTGTGGGATCCTCTAGTTTATAGTGTATTTTCTGCCCTGTGCTGAAATTCTGGCAAGTTCAGGCTACGTTACAAAATAAAGACATTAGAATCTGTCTCTCCTTAGCTTTTTTCCCTTATCATGTAGCAAATGTAAGCACGTAGTTATCAGTACAGATTTTGTCAGTACTGTTTAATCCCATTTTCAGTTCCAAAAGGTTTATAAGCAATTTAAAATGTTCTCCAAATTATCCTCACATGACCCAGTCATTAACATCAGCAGCTAAATATTCAAAACTCTAAAACTAATCTACATTTGTCAGGAAAAATAGAAAGTACTGCAATTCTTTTTTCCAGTTATACTTTTAGTTTCATTTAAGTTAACAAACTTTGGGTCATGTTGGTAGCCACATAAAACCAGCTCATGCCACAAAGCCAAACAATTCCGAGATGTCCCTCGCTACAGCATTCACGCCAAGAAAACAAAGACATGCCTGCATGAACAGAACATGAGAAATTTTTAAATACAAAACAAAAGATTCAGTAAGATTAAGGGTACCACCAGCAGTTTATAAGACCAGCCTCTTACCTACACCACGTTTTTAAGGATATTAAGAGCTGCAAGAGTTTTAAGTGTAAGCACGGTTTAAAAAAGAGCTTGGGAGAAGCAAGGTGGAAAACAGAATAATACAAATAAGTGGGTTTGTTACAAGAAACCAGCTTTAAAGATTGTATGAACATGTAAAAATATCTCCTGCCCCCAGGACCAGCCCTCCCCATTATCGAGGTATATCAGCACTGACACAGACCTTCTGTGACTCCTGGGCTGAAGGGTAAGATCCAAACCCTACCCAAAAGAAAAGACGTCTGTTTCATTCCTCATTCCCGTACACTAGGGAAATGTATCTTCCCTATGCCTCTCCAGGTCATCTCTGTGCCACTGGCTTGGGAAAGCTGCTGAGTGCGGCTGGAGAGTGCCCGTGCCCCTGTGCTGGTTCCTGCAGGACAAAGGCTTGGGCAGGCTGTGCGTGGTGCGGGTTGTGAAGGTGTGGTAAAGGGTTGAGGCTCTGCCCAAGGTACCCCATGAGTGGGGCAGAGCCAGTCGAAAGGTGAATCTGTCCCAGGAGCCGCTAGCTGGCTCTGTGTGTGTCCTGCACGTGTTGTGTGTTTGTTGTGTGCTCGCTTGTCGTGTGCTCTTGCACACTTCGCTCCCGGTGTGTGTGCCTGAGTTCGTGGGATTCCAGGGGCAGCTCAGCGTGGTGCACGTCCCGTCCGTGCCTGGCTCCAAAATCTCCGCTGAGGCAGGCAAAGCTGGGACTGTGCAGATCCTGACACCCCGCAGCTCGAAATTGAGCAAAATGCGATAGGAAAGACAGGATACACAACTTCTACCCCAGCAGGAATGGGGAGCAGCACAGAGTCCCAAAGCCAGGGAGAACGCAGCCCAGGGACTTTGCATAACCCTGCTGCCCACCGCCAGAAAATGCACTTTTTGTAGATCAGCAGGGAAAACAAACAAACGACCAAAAAAAATGCCCAAAAAACAACCAAACTTCAAAGAGACAAACAAAACCTCACCGAAAGACCAAACCAAAATAAAACAAACAAGCAAGCAAACAAACAAATAAAAAAAAGCTCTCAAAACCCAGCCTGATCTCTTCGCCAAACCTCTGCCCAAGGTCTGGCCGCGGCCAGGAGCAGAAGATGCTGCCGGCTCCGCTCCCTTCCCGGCCCGGCCGAGTGCTCGGAGTCCGGGCAGAGCCCGGCAAACCCCGAGCACAAACCCCCTCCATCCCCTTCCCCAGCCCCAAACTCCTGGCGAGCTGGAAGTCGCCGAATGATTTGGCTTTAGTCGGCTGGAGATTATCTCAGCTGGAGCCACGAAAGCCATTAATTAAGCCAGCTATTTAGGATTTTTAATGCGATTTAAATTGGCCCTTAGAACAGAAAAGAAAAGAAGAGAAAAGAAGAAGACAACAGCGCTAATGACAGCGCGTTAAGATCTGAACACAATGATGGGCTATTACGGGAGTCCCGAGGCTCTTGTAAGGTTCAGAAGAGCCGGGAAAAGGGAAGGAAGGGCCCAACAAAGGGAAGACAAGGAGGTGATCTGCCCTTCCCTCGGTGGGCTCAAAGCTGGGTGCAGGGACAGGGTCCAGCCGCAGGGATGGATCCTAATCCACACCGAGCCCCGCTCCAGCGCCCGCAGGGGACACGGGAGGGCTGGGGGACCTGGAGGGGACACAGGAGGGCTGGGACCTGGAGGGGACACAGCCGGGCTCTGGGGCGATGTGCTGGGACCGGGTGGGGGTTCCTAGGCAATACCCGGGGAATAGAGGAGGACGAAAGTGGCCAGGGAACTCCAGGCGGTTTGCCAGAACAAGGTGAAAGAAGACGTCTTGAAGGTCCTTTTCAACCTAAATTATTCTTTGGTGCTATGATTCTGTGTCCCA